>NC_037600.1:13349187-13645751 GCF_003073045.1 Pomacea canaliculata
GCACAGCTCTGTGGGCTCCGTCAAGACCCGAGGGATGGCCGAGGTCGGAGAGTTGATGTTCATCCTCACTGTCATGTTGAAGTAAGATTCGTTGCTCAAGTAGTTGTCCTCCTCGATGGTGACGGGTATGGCCGCAACATCTCGCGCCAGCTCGTCGTCCTGGTTTATCGTCGTTTCCTGTTTTTCCCTCTCGTCTTCCGCTGTTATTACTTCTACGCGATTTGGCGGATTCGGCAACTTTGCCAAAGTCCAGTCACCTGGACCTCGCACTCTGATCCGAAAGACAGATCCATTTAACAACACGAAGTCAATCAGGACAAAGATCAGGAGAAGAAGTAAAGCGAGGAAGATGTTTTGCGGAAATTTGCAGTACTTGATCATGGAGGCCGACTTTCTGGAAGAAAATGTTTGAACTTATACATTTTAAAAGTCTGTCAATACCTGTAAACGTCAATCAACACAATCTTTCGGCCCCTGTAACCATTTCTCAGTACTACACTTAAAAACCATTAATGTTCTCAGTTCTACAGGTAATCATCGCTCAGTTTATGTAAAAGTCTTTCTAGGAAAATCAATAAATTCATACACGAACAAAGTTTGGTCAGCAGAGTTCTCTGGATAATCCTCCTTTATTTTCATTAATCTTAAAATTCTGTCTCGAGGTCAGCTTGTTAGACAAGTAGACACCCAACTTGCACCCGTGCTAGAGGAACAAACAAATACATCAACAAGCAAGCAAGCAAGCAAGCACTCACACACACACACACAAACCGAACTTCCACACATACACTTACATAAAACTACATAAATAACACATCTACTTATACATAAAAGAAAAAAAATCTTACTTCAAAGCAACTCTTTGGAATCCGGGTTCCTGGTAAACTAGACCTGCCATAACTTAA
The DNA here is from genome assembly GCF_003073045.1 of Pomacea canaliculata. Taxonomy (NCBI): domain Eukaryota; kingdom Metazoa; phylum Mollusca; class Gastropoda; order Architaenioglossa; family Ampullariidae; genus Pomacea; species Pomacea canaliculata. Next base: position 13,350,093 of record NC_037600.1, read on the forward strand.
TAGCATTGACACAGAGAAGTGAAGATGAATCTCCCCGACCTCTCTTATTTAAGGCGGTATTATTAGATGTTTAGAGACAACATGTTGCACTTGAAGGTTTCAACGCGGCTGGAGTGGTACAATGTTGCCAGAGATGCTGCAAAATGTTCACATTTTCTGACGACAGTTTGTGAGGGAATCAAGACTGGTTGACGGAGGCTTGAGTAAAGATAGCAAAACGATTTGACAACGGATGCAAATTAGCAAGGGATTGGACCGTTACTATTGTAGAAACTGAGTCACTGAACACTTTGTACAATAAAAGAAACAGGAAGAGAATGACAGAGTGGAAGGAGTGGAGGGAAGTTCTCGTACACCGTTAGTGAGGGGATGGAGAGAGAGAAAGAGTGGGTGGGGACAGATTAGCTCACCACAGGATCAACTCCATAATTTGTTTACTCATAGTACAAATGCTGTATTTATTCTTGATTGTTGCATCGTTGTTGTTATGCCACATTCTGCCCTTCCTCACTCGTTCCCCGTCCCTTCACTCTCTCATATCTTATTTTATTTTTCTCTGGCATACCGTGTGCTCCAAAGCTATGTACACCGTTCAGAAATGTCTACAATCGTCAATAGGAATACTTTGCGAAAACTGATTGGGATCGGACACACGGTGTGGATTTACATAGGTTTAAAGTGCAATCGATTGTCAGATCTGACATTCGTCACAGAAGAAAAGTGAAAGAGAAAACAGAGGAAGAGACACCAAGTGAGGCATACGAAAGAAAAAATGAGAAATGAATCATGATGCAATGCTCTTTATTTTCAGTATTTCTCAGGTTCACAATCAGAGGAATTTCTTCAATAATATCAACAAAAATGTTAGACATAAAAAATTGTCAGAATAAACATGATAAGAATAAGGAGCAGTCCAGTCCACAGCCCAAACCAACGAATTCTCAGGTGAAGGCAGTTTGCCAGCATTTCAAGCGTATCAAAGTGACGATAAACAACAAGCTGTGGTCATCATCCTCTTAACTTCTCCGAGACAGCGATGGCTTGGATACGACCAAAGCTGTCAGGTCCAACCGGCATTTGCTCGCTGCCATCTTTGTTGATGCGCATCAGGGATCTGAAATGACATTAAATGAAACAGTTCAGTCAACAAGAACCCAAACAGAACTCAGTGCAACAGTAAACAAAGGTGAGCCTGATACTAAATATAGAATGTAACTATCCATTACGTCATAGTGAACATTACAGTAAAGGACGTTAACATGCTGTCACGGGCGGTTCCAGTCGCTGTAGTACAGATGGTGTTTAGACAGAGCCAGACCCACGAAGTCAGCGCTCATGTCAACAAACACGACTTTTCTGTTCTGACCGCTGATGTCCACAGACTCGATGCGATGAGTGCCAGCATCGCAGAAATACAACATGTGATCTGAGGGCAAGCAGACACACACACACACACACAAACGATTAGATGAATATACAACAACACAGATATTAGCATATCGTGAATGGTTATTAAGTGATATATAGGTGTGTGTGTCTGTAAAGGAGAGAGAAAACTCAAAATTAGAATGACACACGCAGATATATCTCTATCTTGACAAAGAGAGAGAAAGTTTGTGGAAGAAGCAGAAGACAAGATTTTCTTGTCAAGAATAATGGTGATGTTTTGAGTAATGTGTGTGTGCTTAGTGCGTATATTTTGAACCCATGTATGCCCACATAGAAATACACAGAATACTTTCATAAACACTTACTGATCGTGTCGAGAGCCAAACCGTTTGGCCACTTAAGGTTTTTGGACACGAGGACCTGTCTGCCAGAGCCATCAAAGTTGATTTTCTCAATCTTCGGCGAGGTCCCCAGTCCGTCCAGTACATCACGCTTATAGTTAAAAGAGAAAAAAAAACCACTGTTAGATGAACACAGCCATTCATCTATCCATGAAGACACAATAATCAAACACGCTGACAGTACTTGCCCACACATGAAGATACATTAATGTGCAATGAAATGAAAGTGCATTCTAACTTGTCACATGTGTTATAAACAGAAGGATCTCGATGAACAAAATAACGAACACCACACCCCTATATAAAAACATTGAAATAAACAAATAAATAAGGCGGTCAGCAGACCTGTTGTCTGTGTCCAGCACGATGGCCCGAGGCTTGTCGAGAAGAGTGTCCACAATGACGGTCTCGTTGCTACCGTCCAGGTTGCATGAAGCGATTATCTTACGTCCGGCGTCCGTGTAAAACAGTTTTTCCATGTGGCCGTCAACCGCCAGTCCATCTATCTCTGAGTCTACAGAAATGTGAGCAGTAAACATACTGAACAAAGAACAGGTAACTCCTACCAACCCTTTAAAAATAATTAGGAAAAATGTTTATACAATGTAATGTATAAATTAAATAGAAATATTAGAGAAATAACCCTGGATTTTGCTAATCCGAAAATATCGTTAGGGAAACAAGATGGAATGACACCAAAAATATGCCGCCAATAGTTACCTGACGTGTACAAGACACAACAGGATTGTTTGTGCAGATTGCTTCAGTATAGTAAGAGTTAATAATGTGTGATGTTTATTTGAGGCTTTGACACAAGATGGGATGGTACCTCTAGGAAAATGCATCACCAGCTTCTGTCCTGTGGCGTCCAGCTTCGAACTGAAGATATGACTATCAGGGATGGTGTGTATGTTGGAGAAGTACAGCCTCCTGTCCACAGGGTTAAAGGTCAGCGCTACTGGTTTGGTGACTTCCGTCATCATGAGCGAGACGTAGCTGTGCGTCTTCAGGTCCATGCGGTTGATGAAGCCCGTGGTGGAGTCCGTAAACAGTAGGAAGTCGTTGACGGTGTTGTCTGAAGTCAAAGACGATTTTGTTTACCATTCAAATTTGTTTTCCAGCGTGCAACAAAGAGGACCACTAACTTAAAAAAATAGTTAAGTTTATTGGATTACAGGTAAACTTACTTAGTTGAGGAATGTCTTTCTTATATGGTCAACTTGTAACACACTACACTCCTCCAAGCAGTCGTCATAACTTCAGGCAACATCACCTCCAGTCGAACTGCCCCTCAATATAAATCATCCTCTTACCCACAATGCACATGACGCCCGCATCCTCATCGTGGCTACAGTATTGGTGGGCCCAGTTGTCCTTAGTGATGCCGCAGTCCAGCAGGTGGTGCTCCGTACCTTGACAGTTGACGTTGGACATGCTGATGATGCCATGCCCGCTGCCAAATTCGGCGTCGCTAGTGGCAATTGCGCCAACTCTAAGACCAGCAAAAATCTTAGTAAAAGTGAAGGTTGAAAGTAGACAATCACAGAATGAGGAATGAAGATCGAAGAAGCATTCATCATGACTAATTAAAAAAATAATTAAGAAACAAGAATAGAGCCCTATAGGCGTTGACTTTAAATTCATTAGCATAATAAAAAAAAAAAATTAAACTGGAGACTCGTGCTGAATTAAACGTATACTGACATGTTCGCATGGATGCTCCTCCCACCGTTTTTATACACTTGAATTATATTCCTAGAGCCAAGACTATTAAAAAAAGTCGCTTATTAAAAAGCTTTCGGTTAAGACTGTTAAGAATGACTTACTCGCCGAACCCCAACATGCGGCACACAACAGCCGCGTCCTTGTCATCCCAGTTGTCGTCACAAACAGTCCCCCACTCGCCGTTAGCGTACACCTCCACGAAACCGGAAGTGGCTGTCTGACCTCTGTTGGAATTGAGGCGCACAAATACGTGATCACGATCAAGCTCGACTGGTATAGCTGGTGTCACACCTGTAGGTGAAAATAAGGCAAAGAGTATTTTCTTTAGAAATATTGGGGTTTTTTTTTCTATGAAGGTTAGCATTGTGTAACGGACGCTTTGGCTGGCTAATAAAGGTTGAAACTTTCACAAAAAAATGACAAAAAAAAAAAAAAAAATTACGTCTAAACTAAGAAGACCTGAATTGAGGCGCGCGCGCACACACACACACACAAACACACACTCACCTGGAAGATTGGACTTGGAGCTGTAGATTCTGATGTCTTTCAGTTGCATGAAGCTGGGGGGTCCAACGTTTGTCTTTCCAGTTCCGTCTTTCTTCACTCTCATCACAGTGCTGAAAATGATAACATCGGGTATAATGTCGGGTATACACTCGGATACATGAACAGATCGCTTGTGGACTCTCGCTCTTAGTGAATGCTTTGCACTGCACGTGCAAAATTTCTGATACTCATGAGGTATCAATCACCAAGATGTCCCTCCCCAGAAACATATTAACTCAGCTCATCATTCTCCATGTCAAGGTCTGGCATTGCGATCTTTGTGAGACCTGCGACACGCTGAAACTTCTCAAACCACTAGGATCCACAGTTTCGGCTTTGTTTTTCTTCTTGCTCATCCCAAAGCCGCTTCAACCAGTCTCATCGCCTACTAGGTATGTCTTCTTATCGCTCTAAGCATATCCGCTTTCATCTGCACTGTGCTCAAAATTCTGTGGATTCTGTTCAACATTGTCAACCACCTCAGGCAACACTATTCTCCTCATCAGCCTTGACCTTAATAGGGGTCGGTAGTAGCGTGACCTCTCGCCTCTGGCACAGGGAGTCAGAGTGGTTTACCTTCCACACAAGGGTTTATCTTATCTGCATGTTGATCTTTTTAAGTGTGTTCTTTCTCCTTAAATTTATTTTGGGTCCAAGGTTTTGTTCAGTGTCTCTGCACAAGGTTGAGATAAGAAATAAAGAAATGAAATTGTTCTTGCTCGATCCCACAGGACCACACGTTGGCTGAGTTGAGCTCATCTAGAGCAAGGGCAGATAAGAGAGGAATGTCCAATCTGTTACAAAGCCAGAGTATTATCTATCAGTTAACCAGTGCAAGCCAATGACAAGCTTGACTATGCTCACTTCTTATTCCAGTCTGAGTAGTAGATGAAGTCCTCTAAGATGCAGAGAGAAAAGAAGTGGGCGTCGTAGTCTGTCAACACCTCCATCCGCCGCTCGCCATGGAGACCCATCGACTCGATCTTGCGGGTCCCAGCGTCGGCAAAGAAGATCTTGTTCTCTGTTGGCAAACATCGGTGGATGAGTAAATACAATAAAAAAAAAACAACAAAAAACAAAAAATTTGGTTTGCATTAAAAGAAAACAAAGTGAAATAACGATGAAAACAAATAGTTACCAAAGTGTTATGGAGTCAAAAGACAGAGATAAAAAAGAAGTAAGAAAAATATGTAAAGAAAAGATCATAGAACAAAACTTACAAAATATTATGGAGCTAAAGGTCACTAAACAGGTCATGAAACGAAAGGCCATTAATGGTCTTACATGTAATAACAAAATATACAGAATGAAACAGACTGACATAGTAAAAGGACAAAAGAATGCGAAAGACACGTGAACAAAGGATGGACAGACAGTTATAGAGTGATGAATGTCTGACACTGACCTTGGTAATCAATGGCAATCCCGTTAGGCCATCTTAACCCGGAACTGATCAGAACTGTCCTCTGGGACCCATCGTAATTTGCTTGTTCTATTTTAGGGTTTTCTCCCCAGTCAGTCCAGTAGACCTTCCTGAATAATTATTTATATTGTTAACTAGCAGAAGGTTTTACATATTATATAAGTTAATTACAGTTTGAATACAGTCATGATATTTAAAAGTAACTTCCAGCAAAGAACACAACTTTGCTCGATCTTTTTTCATTTGTATTTTTTTCGTGCTTTTTTTTTTTTTTTAAAGTAACGTTTTTGGTTATTTAAGGGAACTTCTGCAATAAGTAAAAAGCAGGATCGAGTATATAAAGAGTTCGATATATAGAAATCTGTTATCTAATAATAGTAGTTTCATATCAGTGTTGTTGAAGGAAGAAATATCTGAAAAAGAACAATGTTAAGGATCTGCCAGCAAAGGTCTGGTTTGCATGAACATTCTTTGCTCCAGTCAACACATAAAGATGCCGATAAAGTTTTGAAGGAGCCAGAATTTGTATAAACAAAAAGACACAACAGTTTATGCAACCCGGCACACATGTGCTGCGATTACGAATGGCAGAAGAAGGGGTTAATACACAAACAAAAATTACAGACGATGAACATTCACTGGAGGATTCTGAGAAAAAAAAAACCAAATGTCTCAGTACTTACTTATTGCGAGGATCAATTGCAATGTCCCTGGGCTCCTCTAGCATGGAGTTGGCAATGATTGTGAAATTGGAACCATCCAGATTCATCATAGCAATGACATCGTTCTCTCTGTCACTGTAGAACAGCTTGCGGTTTAAGGGGTCCACTTTGATCTTGTCCATCTCCGCATCTGAAAGCAATTCTTTGGATGTCAAGTTGTTAAAAGTCTATTGGGCTGCAAGTTTCTTTCGATGATTGGAGAAAGCTCAGTACAAGATGAAATTTAGCTAAATCTTGGTGAACACACCCTTCCGTTCTTGAGATATCAAACATGATGACTAGTCCTTTCATAACCAAGAACGAGAACTCACTTGCATTAAGCTGCTTGACTAGTCTGAGGTCTTCGCCATCAAACCGAGTGCTGACGATCTGGTTGAGGTCGTGGTCCACGAAGTAAAGCCGTCCGAACTTGGGGTCGTAGTCAAAGGAAGAAGGTGTGTAGGTCTTGAGAATGGGGATTTGGACGAAACTTTGGGTCATCAGGTTCATGCGAAACATCTTGCCCCCGACACCCATGTCCAGGAGAAATATAATGTCGTCCTCCGGCGTCACTGTGTAGACATTACAGATTAGAAGCCGAAACAACATGTTATCATTTTATGCTTTTATTTTTGTATAATTATTATATAGTAGTAGCAATAAATAAACCAAAATATAAATATAGCAGTGATCACACTGTGTAGGTGTAAAGATTCTCCATGCTTATTTAGACAGCTACCCTCACCCCTTACACATCCTGTTCACCAGCTGCTCACCAGAGCTACAGATGACCCCCGCGTCCTCCAAGTGGGAGCAGTCGTTGTCGCCCCAGGAGTTCTTGTGGCACTGACCCAAGTGGGCCTCTGTCCCTTCACAGGTCACTTCGTCCAGCCAGATCCTCCCGCTGCTCTTGGGGTAGGTTCCTCCTTGCACCCCTACAGCTCCTTGCCTGTCGACACCCGGGAGTAACTGTCTGTATAACAACTAAATACTAGGCGCCATCTTGATTGTATTTTACCTGTAAAAACTACGTCCTTAGGGTCTTGCAATGATACTTACGAAGTATACCCAACATTTTGCACACGACCTTCGCGTCCACATCATTCCAGTGGTCATCGCAAATGGAGCCCCACACGCCGTTGTGATAGACTTCCACTGTCCCCTCGTAGGCGCTGTGGCCGCCAAACAAACGGACGTAGACTTCCTGTGCGGAAGGTATGGTCTCCCTTGGGGCTGCCAATGGAAAATATGAGAGATAAAAGAAATATGTTAAAGGACGTGAAAGTGAACGGAACTGGAGAAGTAAAACAGCAATTATCCACCCCTTCCTCGCAAACACCCTGGAGTAACTCATTAAGGGTCTGGTAGACATTGTTTGAACTTCGGTCCTGAAACAATGCCTGACGGGAACATTAATATTCCCTTTCCACCAGCATGGTTCGCATCTACTTCGGCTTCATGGACCCCAGAAGCTGCTTCCGCATTGCAGCGACCTCTACCGTAGATTTACGACAAAAATAATCAGTAATTTTGCTATAATGGACGACAGAGAACAATAATTTTTCTATAACATTGTTATAATGGAGGACAAAGACTTCAATAATTCTGGGTTCAAGTAATCAGAGAAGAACTGATGGTTCCCACCTCCGATACAAATGTTCTTGTTGCAGTGGCTGCTCCGACAACACATGCTGCACACAGTGATGTCCCTTCTGGACCTGTCAACGGCGAGAGAGGACTGCACGTTTCTCTTTTTGCCCACCAGGTGAACGAAGCTGAACCTGTCTCCTGCTTCGCATACCTGTCACAAAAATTCATTTCCAAGGAGCCATCAATACTAGTATTCGGATCTTCGAGATGAGCGTTACAAAGTGTTTTCTTCGCTTATATAATCTCTCTCTACTCTGACAGTTCTTATATTTCTAAGAATTGTCTTTTTCTACTCTTTCTAAAATTCTTCTCTTTTCTAGTTTCGTCAATGTGTTGCTGGCATGCACTTGTGAACATTTCTACAGACTTTGATCACCATGACTACAGTACACGTCTGTCAGAAGATACAAAGTTCATACTGACCGTTAACTTTTCACAGCCGAAGGTAAATTTTTCGTGCATGTCCTGACCCAACTTCTTTTCTGTAAAACACACCTGTCACGAGAAGAAGTATAAGTTGTCGGGTTTTAGAGATAGAATTCTTCAGGTAAAAAAAAATGGTTTCGGTAGCATTTCAAAACATAATTATAATGTGGATTTAAATTTACTGATTTTCTTTTTTTACTTCATGTGTATTTGTTGATAAGACAGAATGCATTGTTCGTAAACTGTTGTGATCAAACAGCATGCACTCTTGTTTCACGATTTTCACGATGAAACTTTATACTCTTTGTAATTCCGCTCTAAAGTAATTGTTAATTTAAGCTCTTCCAATTAATGGGAGAGTGCACTTGTACACGTGGGGGCAATGAACTGTTAATGAATTATTATGTATAGGCTTTTCTATATTTCAATGGAATTCTTGTTGTCATTTGGGAAAAGCACGATGCAAAATATCTGCATTGCCAACAAATATACTTAAAAAGTATTTTCCGTTTTTTATTTACTTACCTCATCGTCGGCGCACGTGTGCAGTGTCTGACAGGTGGCTGGGTCTGTGACGTCAGAGCACTGAAAACACTCGGGGCCCGCTAGACAGGTAAAACAAAAAAGTGGAATAAAACTCTTTCCTTTTTATTTAGCTACTCATCTTTTAGAAAAAAAACCCATCAATTAACAGAGACAAAAGAGCATTCTAAATAAGTTATTACCACATTAAGAAAACAAATCTCACGCAAATAAAAAAATAAAAAAATAAAATAAAAAACCAAATTGGAATAAATCATTACAAATTATAGCATAATAACAATTTATAATTCAAGAAGCTCACCATTGCAGAAGGAAAGACAAGAGCAAGGGACACCGCAAACAGCAGGTCTGAAAAATCGTAACAACAAAACTGTCATCAAATACTTTACAAATATTGACAGTCGATCTAAAAGGGAATTAGTTTTCTACATTAAATCGAAGGATGAAATACTCGGAGGTCATCTCTAGTCGTGACTCACCCTTTAGTGTCGGGTTTCTCATCTTTGTTGTGATTCTGGATGATGTTACTTTGTGGTCAGTACCAGTCTCTTTATATATATTTTACGTTATGTGTCACGTGATATTTGATTCTATTAATACTTCGTTGTTCTGAGATTATTTTTATAGACTTGCCGTTGGATGATCCAAATGAAAAGTAACGCAAACATGAAAAAAAATTCAATTCATAGATAAGAGTGGTTCACAACAATGGTAAATTCTGAAACTTAATAAATAAAGAAAACTGTAAACAGAAAGAAAGGAGAATGTACAGTAAGGGGTGTCTTTTATTTCTTTCTCTATCTGGATATGAAACCTATTACGGAGATGACCATCTTTTTCTCTGTCTGTCTCTCGTGTGTGTGTTTGGGGGGAAAGAGGGAAAGGGAGAGAGAAAGAGCAAGAAAGTGAGACAGTTATGATTTTAATGATGGCGAATGAATTTGTAAGATGTATTTGATGTTAATTTATCAGTGTGTACTCGTGTGTCTTGAGCCCGCGGTCATTGGTGGGGAAGGAGTTCTGATAAACATTTGTTGTTGTTATTGTTGTTGTTGTTGTTCTGTTGAGCAGTCTAGCATGAGGATAACAGTATATACCAAAGTTTCCAAAAGTTGCTTTACTTTTTACTGGTGCGATACCAAATCATCCTTTTATTTTTCGCAGCACAACGAAGACGCAGTTTGTGTATCTTCAGCAGTTTGTTACCATGGTCCTCGAGTTTTGGATATTTGGAAGCAAACAAGAGTTGGACAAAACAAGATGAGCTTTGATGTCAAGGTTAGCATCAAACTCGACCTAATATTTCAACTTTGCGAAAATTCTTATGTTATTGTTCTTGAATCAGTTAATGAGTTTTGTTTGTTTAATCTGTTAAACTTAGTTCCAGGCAGTGAGCCGAGAAGTTCTATGCATAAATTCTTATAATGAAATTTCTTTTACTTTAAGAAGCAGAGCTTTATGAAAACTTCATTCAAATGTTCTCTTAGTTTCTTCTTGCTACTCCAGAAATTCCTTCCGTTCAATCCCAAAGTGTACATTAAAATACTTCGGTAAATGCTTCTTTACCAAATCCTAACAGCTATCCCACTACCTTTGACAAACATAAAAAAATAAACAAAGACAGACAAATTGTAAAACGGACATGCACACCATGGCCTTGAATATTTTAATTTTTTACACGTGACTCCTTAGTACATGCTTATTATACTACTACCGTGAATTTATTCTTATTCCGAAGTTTACACATCGTTGTCTTTGTTTTCACATAGGACACAAGTTTCGCAAAATAAACACCAGCTTTATTGAATTTTGTTTCTTTGTTTTGAGTTTTCTTTAAAACGATTATGATGATATTCATTTGTCCGGTTTTGGGGTCGTTTACATGTTTCACCAGCGACCCTTATCAAGAGATGTTCCTGAAGGTCCAGGCGCAGTCTTCATGGACAAGCAGATAAGGTCGCAGGTCTCAGTGCACGTGACCGGCCTCGTCAACAGCTTCTAATGCAAATAAATATTTAGGAGTGTTTCAGATTAAGCATTTAAAAAAAAAAAAGAGAAGAAAGAATCAACAACGCGAATAAAGAAAGAAGTATTCAAATTGGTAGAAGGAATAAGAGGTTGATGACCATGATTAATGCGAGAATAATACGTCTGTGTAGTCTTTATTCTTTGCTCTCTCTCTCTTTGTGATTTCAATCTACACTTTATCCAACAGATAATGATGTTTTGTGAATATGAATATGAATGTTAATGTATGCCGGGAACAACTTTTTTAAAACCACATTTACAAACATCACGTGACGGAAACAAAACTCTGATGTGGGAGAAAAAGTTAGACGCATTATGGAATGATGCGACAGTAAAGAAATATTTCTTGAGATTTCTTTTTCTCGAGGTGCTAAGCTTAGTTAGTAATTATCCATTAGTAATTATTACCTGTAGATGATTATGATAATTGAACTACTCTTCATGTCCTTAAAATTTTTTTTTCTTTTCAGGACACATATGGTAGTAAATTCTGGTATCGATGGAGTGAAATGATATCTGAATAGTGTCTTGAAGAAGACATTTAAGATGTTAGTGGCCTTGAACCACTCCTTTACACTCCACAGGCTAGCAGACAACTTGTCCTGGGGAGTGGTGCGATACACAAACAACAATACAATCAGTTTTTTTGTAAGGTATAAAAAAATTATTATAAGCTTTCTTCTTATCAAGATAGTACGCACTGAAATGTATATTATTTTAAATAACAGAAATCACAGAAAACGAAGTTTTCAGAAAGGTATGCTTCTTAAAGTAAAAGAAATTTCAGTATATGAATTAATAAATAATATAATTTTAGCAAACTTAAAAAGCCGATTTCGATAATAACCTTGACACAACAACTCATCTGTTTTGTCCAACTCTTGTTTGCTTTCTAGAAAAAAAAAAAAAAAATGGAGCTGACCATGTTAACACAGTGCTGGTGATAAATAAACTGCGTCTTTGTTGTGATGTGAAAAATAAAAGGATGATTTAGTATCGCACAAGTAAAAAGTAAAGGAACTCTTGGAAACTTTGGTATTTACTGCTCTCCTCATGCGAGACTACGCGATGTAATAATATTACTGATAGGAGGAGGAGGAGGAGGAGGAGGAGGAGGAGGAGAAGAAGAAGAAGAAGAAGAAGAAAAACAACAACAAAAACAACAACAACAACAACACCAAATGTTTCTCACACTAACCTCCTTTTTCATGTTTGCTTTACTTTTCATAAGGTTGATACCAGAACAACTCTGAGATAATACAACAAAATAAACTATCAATAGAATTAAGCATCACGTGACACGAAATGTAAACTATATATAAAGAAGCTGGCACTAGCCACAAACTAACATTCTTCAACATCACGACAAAGATGAGAAACCTGACTCTAAAAGGTAAGACACAACTAGAGAGGACATTCTAGTTTATCAGAGAGTAAGAAAGTAACAAACTCTATATTAACTATGGATGTTGCACTCTGGGATTGATGACTTTTCCCTTAAACTTCCTTTGAAGCTTCTGAAGAGTAATGCATGCATTTTACATCAACATTTGCCTGATGTGTACAAGATATCCATCGAGACTTATTTAATGCAGCTGTCAAGATTTGAATAATGTACCTGTAGAGATGTGTAAAGTATTTGATGACAGTTGTGTTGTCATTATTTTTCAGACCTGCTGTTTGCGGTGTCCCTTGCTCTTGTTCTTTCCTTCTGCACTGGTGAGCTTCTTTAGTTATAAATTGTTAAAATGAAGTATCTTTAAAATTAATTTTATTTAAAAATAAATTATTATAGCTACGATTTATTCTGTTATGATTTGTTGGGTGCAATTTGCTTTGATCATGAACATGACAATAAGGTAATGACAGTAATTTGGAGTACTCTCTTTATTTATGTTAATTGATGTGTTTTTCTTCTCAAAAAGATCAGTAGATAAATAAAAATGAGAGAGAGAGTTCCATCCTCTTCTCCAAAATAAGCGTACACAGTTTGTGAAGCGGAGTTTTAATCCACTTTTTAACTTGTTTACCTGTGTAGCGGGCCCCGAGTGTTTTCAGTGCTCTGACGTCACAGACCCAGCCACCTGTCTGACACTGCACACGTGCGCCGACGACGAGGTAAGTAAATTAAAAGCTGAATGTACTTAATCCGATGTAGATGCTGGATGTAGCTATGCTGCATCGTGCTTTGTCCACAGGACACAAACAATTCCATCGAAAGAAAAAAAATCTTAGCAAGACTCCCCTGCACATATAACTGCACTTTACCACAAAGTAAAACACACTTTAGCCTGCAATTACTTGAACTAATCCTAGAGTGTGAAGTGTTATTGTGAGAATCATTAAAGAAGAGTGCCTACTGTACCATCATAACATATTTTGAACAATTCATGCTACTTCATCAAAATACAATATCAACCAAAAAAGCTGTGAATGCTACAGAAATTTTTTTTCACATAAAAGGCTTAACCAAAAATTTTTAAAAAACTGACACTTTCTGCTTCTTCTCCGTGACAGGTGTGTTTTACCGAAAAGAAGCTGGGTCAAGACATGCACGAAAAATTTACCTTCGGCTGTGAAAAGTTAACGGTCAGTATGAACTACTTGTATCTTCTGAAAGACGTGCACTGTAGTCATGGTGATCAACAGTCTGTAGAAATGTTCACAAGTGAACGCCAGCAACACATTGACGGAACTAGGAAAAGAGAAGAATTTTAGAAAGGAAAGAAAAAGACAATTCTTAGAAATATAAGAACAATCAGAGTAGAGAGAGATTATATAAGCCAAAGAAATACTTTTTTGAGGCTTTTGGTCACATGATTCTTAAGCTTGTATTAATGGCTCCTTGGAAACGAATTTTTTTACAGGTGTGCGAATCAGGAGACAGGTTCACCTTCGTTCACCTGGTGGGCAAGAAGAGAAGCGTGCAGTCGTCTCTCGCCGTTGACAGGTCCAGAAGGGACATCACTGTGTGCAGCATGTGTTGTCGGAGCAGCCACTGCAACAAGAACATTTGTATCGGAGGTAGGAACCGTCAGAGCTTCTCTGATTACTCGAACACAGAATTATTGAAGTCTTTGTCCTCCATTATAACAATATTATAAAAATTATTGGTGTTTTCCATTGTCAGCCCCAAGGGAGACCATACCTTCCGCACAGGAAGTCTACGTCCGTCTGTTTGGCGGCGACAGCGCCTACGAGGGGACAGTGGAAGTCTACCACAACGGCGTGTGGGGCTCCATTTGCGATGACAACTGGAATGACATGGACGCGAAGGTCGTGTGCAAAATGTTGGGATATACTTCGTAAGTATCACTGCAAGATTGTTTCCGGAAGTTAGAGTGTAATCATCACAAGAGTACAATGTGAACTTTGTGTGTCGACAAGGACGTAGTTCTTACAGGTAAAATACAATCAAGATGGCGCCTAGTATGTAGATGTTATACAGACAGTTATTCCCTGGTGTCGACAGGCAGGGAGCTGTAGGGGTGCAAGGAGGAACCTACCCCGAGAGCAGCTGGAGGATCTGGCTGGACGAAGTGGACTGTGATGGGACAGAGGCCCACTTGGGTCAGTGCCACAAGAACATCTATGGCGACAACGACTGCTCCCACTTGGAGGACGCGGGGGTCATCTGTAGCTCTGGTGAGCATCTGGTGAACAGGGTGTGTAAGGGGTGAGGGTAGTTGTCTAAAACTGTGCATCGAGAATACTACTCATTGATGTCTCGTCACTTTACACCTACACAGTCTTATCACAAAGTTCTTGGCATCTCTCTCTCACACTAAGATGTTGTGTGGTTTCTGTGTCTACACAGTGACGCCGGAGGACGACATTATATTTCTCTTGGACATGGGTGTCGGGGCAAGATGTTTCGCATGAACCTGAAGACGCAGAGCTTCGTCCAGATCCCCATTCTCAAGACCTACACACCTTCTTCCTTTGACTACGACCCCAAACACGGACGGCTTTACTTTCGTGGACAACAACCTCAACCAGATCGTCAGCACTCGGTTTGATGGCAAAGACCTCAAACTAGTCATGCAGCTTGGCGCAAGTAAGCTCTCTTTGTTGAATATGAAAGGATTAGTAATCGTGTTTGTAGACCTGGATCTCAAGAATGAGAGGTGCAGATATGGGCAAACAGAACCTTGCTTTCCACAATCACTGAAAGCAATTTTCGCACCAGCAGTCTAACAAATATTCACTCTATACGTACCGGACACCTGTGTCCAGGTGTAAGTACCTTGCAGTTTATACAGTTGAATTCCTGCTTTCAGATGCGGAGATGGACAAGATCAAAGTGGACCCCTTAAACCGCAAGCTGTTCTACAGTGACAGAGAGAACGATGTCATTGCTATGATGAATCTGGATGGTTCCAACTTCACAGTCATTGCCAACACCATGTTAGAAGAGCCCAGGGACATTGCACTTGACCCTCGCAATCAGTAAGTACTGAGACATTTGTTTTCTCTCGGCAGCCTCCAGTGAACATTCATCGTCTGTAACTTTCAGCGCAGACTGGAGTTAACCCTTCTTCTGCCAATCGTAATCGTGTCACTTGTAAGCCTGGTTGTCTTCTTTTCTGACATCGACGTTTCAAAGGATCACGACTGTTTAAAAACTGTTATTACTGTAATGGAGCTAATTAACGTAAACACACACATATATATATATAAACCTTCTAAATAATTATTCAGGAAGATCTACTGGACAGACTGGGGAAGCATCCCTAAAATCGAAGTAGCAAACTACGATGGGTCTGGCAGGACAGTTCTGATCAGTTCCGTCTTAAAATGGCCCAACGGTATCGCCATTGACTACCAAGGTCAGTTCTGTATCTTTCTGTCCATCCCTGCTGACGTGTCTCTTGCTTCTCTCTTTTTTGGTTTACTCTGTCAATCTCTCTGTTTCATTGTATATATTTCGTTATTTCTGTATAAGCTTAAGACTATTGAAGGCCTTTTGTTTCAAGACCTGTTTAATGACCTTTTGCTTAATAAAATTTTTAAACGGAGATTTATTCCATGAAAGGTTTTCATTGCGTGTTTTCTCACTTTTTTGTTTGCATCTGATCTTGGTCTTTCCAAGAACCTTGTTAACTGTTTATTTTCAAGTTTATCTCACTTTCGTTTAGTGTTTTTTAATACAATGTGAATCTTTTCTGGTCTTTGGGGACACGAATGCAAGCACGCTTACAGACGCACTCACGCTGATATTTTCAAACAGACAACGCGATCTTCTTTGCCGACGCTGGGACCCACAAGATCGAGTCGATGGGTCTCCATGGCGAGGATCGGACGGAAGTGTTTGTGGACAACGACGCCCACTTCTTTGCCCTCTCCATCTTCGAAGACTTCATCTACTTCGCAGACTGGAATAAGAAGTGAGCATAGTCAAGTTTGTCATTGTCTGGCACTAATTAACTGCAAGATAACACCTTTTCTTGATTACAGATTGAATGTTTTGTATTTCCTTGTTCTAGATTGTCAATATATCTCCCTCTTTCTTGTGAGTAAATTTAATGAGGTCAGTAGCACACGTATGACATCGAATTGTTTTCCATAATATTCAAACTACTGTAGTACCGTTGCCCATTGCGAACTAGTATCCGACTATATACCCGACATTATAATGTTGTCCCTTTCAGCACCGTGATGAGAGTGAAGAAAGACGGAACTGAAAAGACAAAGGTTGGACCCCCCAGCTTCCTGCAGCTGAAAGACATCAGAATCTACAGCTCCAAGGCCAATCTTCCAGGTGAGTGTGAGTGTGTTTGTATGTGTGTTTGTATCTGATGACAGCAATATGTCGACAACATGTCGCGTTTCAAACTTTATTAACACAATGTAAAAAAAAAAACCTCTTTGCTGACCTGTACAGGTGTGACACCAGCTAAGCCAGTCGAGCTTGACCGTGATCACGTATTCGTGCGCCTCAGCTCCGACAGAGGTCAGACGGCCACTTCCGGTTTCGTGGAGGTGTACGCTAACGGCGAGTGGGGGACTGTGTGTGACGACAACTGGGATGACAAGGAGGCGGCTGTTGTGTGCCGCATGTTGGGGTTCAGCGAGTAAGTCATTCTTTTTAGTAAGTTTTTTTAATAAGCGACTCTTTTTACAATTATATTATCTCTTCTAATTGAATTAAAGTGAGTGTGAGCATTTTAGTTCTTCCTTCTTGATTTGAAAAAAATATTTAAAAAAATTTTTAAAAATATTTCTTCAAATGTCTTCTTTTAACCTTATATTTTACTCAGTCTTTTCCTGGTCTTATTTCAGAGCAAGAGCCGTTGCCACTAGGGACGCCGAATCTGGTAAAGGGCACGGCATCATCAGCATGTCCTACGTCAACTGTCAAGGTACGGAGCACCACCTGCTGGACTGCGGCATCACTAAGGACAACTGGGCCAGCCACGCGTGCAGCCACGATGAGGACGCGGGTGTCATGTGCACTGTGGGTAAGAAGACGACTTATCATGAGCTGCATGTCCACTGTCCACGTGTTGGCTGAAAAAGTAACGACTCCTAGCGTGGTGTTTAAATTTTTCCTTAGAAGAGAGGCTATTCTTTTGAGACTCTTGAAAACAAATTTGAATGTAAACAAACTTGTCTTTGACTTCAGACAACACCGTCAACGACTTCCTACTGTTTACGGACTCCACTACGGGCATCAACCGCATGGACCTGAAGACGCACAGCTACGTCTCGCTCAAGATGATGGACGTCACCAAACCAGTAGCGCTGACCTTTAACCCTGTGGACAGGAGGCTGTACTTCTCCAACATGCACGACATCCCTGATAGTCAGATCTACAGTTCGAAGCTGGACGCCACAGGACAGAAGCTAGTGAAACATTTTCCTAGAGGTACCATCCCACCCTTGTCTGAAATCCTTAAATAAACATCACTTGTTATTGACTTTTTTTCTGTTGTTCATTATAGATCTTTGGGCCTAAGAATAACAGATATAGTCAACTAATTATGTTCACCATAAAAGTTAGGAAGAGAACAAGTTGTAGCTAATGATATTTTTAAAGGGTTGGATGGAGTTATCTGTTCTTTGTTCAGCATGTTTACTGCTCACATTTCTGTAGACTCAGAGATAGATGGACTGGCGGTTGACGGCCACATGGAAAAACTGTTTTACACGGACGCCGGACGTAAGATAATCGCTTCGTGCAACCTGGACGGTAGTAACGAGACCGTCATTGTGGACAATCTTCTCGACAAGCCTCGGGCCATCGTGCTGGACACAGACAACAGGTCTGCTGAACGAATTATTTATTTGTTTATTTCAATGTTTTTATATAGGGGTGTGATGTTCTTAATCCTGTTCATAGAGCTCCAGTTAATTTGTAACACATTTTCCTTACCATGACAAGCTAGAATACAGTTTTATTTCATTGACCATTTATGTTTGTTTATAGATGAGTGGCTGTGTTTATCTAACAGTGTTTTTTTTTCTCTTAACTACAAGCGTGATGTACTGGACGGACTGGGGTACCTCGCCGAAGATTGAGAAGGCCAACTTTGATGGCTCTGGCAGACAGGTCCTCGTGTCCAGAGGTCTTAAGTGGCCAAACGGTTTGGCTCTGGACAAGACAAGTAAGTGTTTATGAAAGTATTCTTTGTATTTCGTGTAATTCTCTGCCCTCCTCTATCTTTTCCTTCCCTTTAATCACTCAGTTTTTTTTCTTCTCGTCATAGCATATACTTATTAATAACTTTATGTATGAAGTTCACATAGACACAAAACATCTGTACATAAAAACTATGCACTCACATTGCTTGAATTGTTACCAGAATTCTTGTTCTTTTTTTTTTCTTTCCCATCTCTCTTCATCAATCTCATCACATTTTACTGTGTTTCTTTCTTTCGTTTTATTTCTCTCTCTTACAAATATAGCTTATTGATCTTTGATTCATCCATTGATCATCTTTTAATATAATGATGTTATTATGCACTCATCCAATCGTTTGTGTGTGTGTGTCTGTGTGTCTTTCTGCTTGCTCGCAGATCACATGTTGTATTTCTGCGATGCTGGCACTCATCTCATCGAGTCTGTGGACACCGGCGGTCAGAACAGAAAAGCTGTGTTTATTGACAAGAGCGCTGACTTCGTGGGTCTGGCTCTGTCTAAACACCATCTGTACTACAGCGACTGGCACCGCCCGTGAGTGTCACGTGACAGCATGTTAACGCCCTTTACTGTAATGTTCACTATGACGTAATGGTCAGCTACATTCTATATTTAGTATCAGACTCATCTTTGTTTACTGTTGCAGTGCGTTCTGTTTGGGTTCTTGTTTACTCAACTGTTTCATTTAATGTCATTTCAGATCCCTGATGCGCATCAACAAAGATGGAAGCGAGCAAATGCCGGTGGGACCTGACAGCTTCGGTCGTATCCAAGCCATCGCTGTCTCAGAAAAGTGAAGAGGAGGATGACCACAGCTTTTTTTATCTTCATTTTTATACGCTTGAAATGCAGGCAAACTGCCTTAACCGTGAATTCGTTGGTTTAGGCTGTGGACTGGACTGCTCTTTATTCTGAGTCATGTTTATTTGATGTGCGTATTTTGACAATTTGTAATGTGTTACATTTTTGTTGATATTATTGAAGAAATTGCTCTAATTTTTAACCTGAGAAATACTGGAAATAAAGAGCATTGCATCATGATTCACCTCTCATGATTTTTTTGGCATGCCTTTCTTGGTGTCTCTTCCTCTTCATTCTACTGTATCTTTCTCTTTTCGTCTGTGAGGAATATCAGAGAACAGAAGCTCTGTGAATAGTGGTGCAAGTCTGGTACGAGTTAGGGCATGAATTGAACGATTTTTGTGGCCTATGAACACGAGCTGTCAACCTGTCAAGTTAGAGAAGGGACATCAAACGTACGAGTGCTTCACCATCTGGCTACACTAATGCCGCGCATGAATACGCTTGATTCAAAC
Source organism: Pomacea canaliculata (assembly GCF_003073045.1). Taxonomy (NCBI): domain Eukaryota; kingdom Metazoa; phylum Mollusca; class Gastropoda; order Architaenioglossa; family Ampullariidae; genus Pomacea; species Pomacea canaliculata. The sequence goes on from NC_037600.1 coordinate 13,369,883, forward strand.
GAAATGTTTAAATTGAAAGTTGATAATAACATCACAGGTGTAAATGTTAACGGCAGAAAGGACATCCGGGAGATTAGCATTATTTAAGAAAGCAAAAGATGACAAAATATTGAATTGTATCTATATTCCAATCTATGTCGAGATAAGTTCAACCGAAGTTCCCCTGTCTGGGGTGTGGTTTTCGCATAGTAGTTTATATCTTCTACCAAGCTAATTTCTTGATGATTGTAAATTTGTTGGAAATCTTTTTCCCTTTTTGTTAAATGGAGTACATACAAATGGCTACATAGATATACGTACACACGCAACATAATATGTAAACATGTTATCTATAGAATGCCATATAGGAGGAAATATACGTAGCCAGCAGCTGCTCCCAGCTTGCACAATTCATTTTAAAAACTGTAATTAAAGCAACGCATCCTCCTTTCCACACCACAGTTTTAGTCACAGGATCGTTTTAGTATGGTAACTTATGGATGTTTGAAATACTACTACATGTATAATCTTTTGCAGAACATATGTAACGGAAGATGCGTTTCTACTGTTGTTATGTAAGAACACCGAGTCAATTCAACAACAGCAGTAACAAATGTCGAATGCAGGAATGTAACATCTTTCCACAGATTAAGATGTTTAGGAGGCGCAGTTCTACAGTTTGTAGCTCCGATCTACAAAACAATTATTAAATTGTGATAAAATGCAAGGTTCATCGATACTTGGAAATAGTTTGATACATAACCTAAAATCGTATTACTTTTGATGTTAGAGTTCAAAACATGAAATATTCTCTTGTTATCGAGAGCAGTGTAGAAATCATCTGCAACAAAAATTCAAGTGTCCAGAGGTTTAAACAAAATTGACTAAAGGGAGAGAAATACGGATTATGCAATGGACAAAGGTAGTCTCCCTTGAAGGACTGTTTTTTTCATTTTTCATGCTTGTGATGATATGTCCTTATATACATCTGTATATCATATATCTTGATACCTGTACTGTCCACTGGATAGTGATGTAACTCTCGTCGATAGGTTGGTTGTTTTTTTTTTACTTAGGAAGGCGCAACAACAACAAAAACAACGACGACGACAACAACAACAACAACAACAACATCATTCCCCAACAGACGATAGAGCCATTTAAAGTTGCCCCTATAAACACTGTCACGGACCAGTCTATTAGGAACAGGGGGTTGTTGCCCCTTTCTTTTGTTTTCAAAGATTATTGCCCTTACCAGTATCGGAGAGTGTTTATGGTTGCGTCGTGCTTAGCGTCAGATCACGACGTCATTTTATGACGTAATTTTAGTTTGGAAGAGAGTGGAAATTTTTGGAAGAAAGCAGACGACGGGAGATGAGAGAAGAGAAAGAACAGGTGTGAAAGTGGTCTGACTGTATATGTGGATACAGGGACGGTTGGGAGTGTGGAATCCCAACGTAACCGCCGGAAAGTGGTCTGGCGTGAAAGTGGTCTGACTGTACATGTGTATACAGGGACCGGTAAGAAATAAATGAGTTGTTTGCCCCGTCAAGGAACTACGAAGGGACTCTTCGGGAGTGTGGAAGCCCAAAGTAACCGCCGGAGAGGTGATGAGAAGCGGACGGAGAAGATTGTTGGAGAGAGAAAGGACGGACAGAAAACTGAGGAGCTGTCTGACTGTACGTGTGGATACAGTGACAGTTTGGAGTTACAAGGCGCTGTGTGGAAGCCCAGTAGCGGACAGAGTGAATGGATTGTCCGTTTTGGGGAACTTGTGTATGTGCAATTCAAGGAAGATTTCATTTTGGGTGTGAGTAACTAAGACTAACGATTTATTTAAAACATACGACAGTTTGGAGTTGCAGGTCGCTGTGTGGAAGACTATGGACTTTGTATATATTTAGTTAATGTTGATTGATTTAAAGTTTTTTTTTTTATTCCCACGACAAATCTTTGTGCTATGTGATTAAAAGAACACGCAAGGGGACGCGTGCGTGTAGTGAGTGAAAGTGAGATCAAAAACAGCGTTCCTGACAAACACTCGTTCAAGAACCCTATGCAGCCTTAAGCCGCAAGTTTCTGTTTCAGTCTGGCTTTTGTAACAAATCATCTGTAACTTTGACCGTGTTCATCTGTTGTACAATTTTTAGTCGTTCACGTTTCTTATGCAAGTGATTAGCGTTCAGAGCTTAAAGTTGATGCTGTGGTAGAGCGCCATACAATCATCTTCATCATCATCATCGGGAAGGTAACACAGGCGAACAGACGATATGCCAGACTAACAAAACGAACGAGAAATGATTGCTGCAATGATTTATTCTCAAAATTTCAAGGGGTTTTCGTTGCCCAAGTTCATTATATCCCATAAACTAACGAAGAATTCAGGTATTCCTGGAAGAGCACTAAATCAAACTAATTTTTTTTTTACAACAAATTATACAAAATAAAAAAGACTTTGTTCAGTCCATAGCCAACGAAATTCACGAGCGAAGAAATCTTGCTCGCATCTTGAGCCACATCAGAGTGAAGTAGAAACAAAAGATGTGATTAGGATCTGCTTCAACTTTCTGACACAGCGATGGCTCCGATGCGACTAAAGCTGTCAGGTCCCACCGGCATCTGATTGCTGCCATCTTTGTTGATGCGCATCGGGGTTCTGAAATGACATTACAAACAAAAGACAGTAAAACAGTCCTTTAAACAGACCTACAGAATGTCCTGCTACACTGTACTAATTTTTATGTTTTTTTAAAAAAAATAGGGAGTAAATTTATTTCAGGTCCCACTGTTGTAAAATTCACTGTAAAATAAACTGTATTTCGTGAGCCACTCACATGCGGTTCCAGTCGCTGTAGTAAATATGGTGTCTGGACGCAGCCAGTCCAAAAAAGCGAGCACCGAAGTCAGAAAACAGAACGTTTCTGTGCTGACCGTTGGTGTCCATAGACTCGATGAGATGAGTGCCAGCATCGCAGAAATACAGAAGACCATCTGCAATTACATAAACACACACGCTAGCGCAAGAACGCACACATGAGTATATAGATATACATTCTCTGGAAATGTGACAAAATCAATGAATAAATAAATGTGAAAGAGTATTGAGCTTTACTTTCGTGAACATTGAAGCTCGAGTTAATTTCTTGAATTGATGATTAGTTTACCTCCCACCAACATTCAAGCATGTTTGTGTACTCGTGTGTATGGGCGCAAGTGATTATACCAATCTAGGCCTGAATGCTCAAAGAAAAGGGATAAAAAGAGGAGAAAGAAGCGAGAAAGAAAGAAAAACCAACATATTCGAAGAACACTCACTGGTCTTGTCCAGGACCAAACCATTTGGCCACTTAAGGTTTGTGGACACGAGAACGCGTCTACCGGACCCATCAAAGTTGGCCCTCTCGATCTTTGGTGACGAGCCCCAATCAGTCCAGTACATTATTCTTGAGTGTAAAAATAAATATCAGTTTAACCGCCATTCCGTGTGTCTATACATAAATGGAGACACATAAATAAAAACACACATATAAATACTAGTTGCATACTCATCAAAACGCGATTAATAAAATTTAGAGAAATTTTAATAATCTAAAGTGTTTACTCTAGCTTTCGTTGTAAGCAAAACCCGTTAAAATCAAGATGGCCGTCGTGGATTACCAGGGAGCTGATGTTAAACACAAAAGCTCTAATTACTGATAAAGAAAGTGAAAGGACGAGATGTAATAACGGCCATTAACGGACCTGTTTTCTGTGTCGAGCACAATGGCACGTGGCTCATCGAGTTGACTGCTCACAATGATCTGCTCGTTACTTCCGTCTAGGTTACATGAAGCTATGACGTCACGTCCGGTGTCCGTGTAATACAGTTTTCCCATATGACTATCAACCGCCAGTCCATCTATCACTGACCCTGCAAAAAATATCAGCAGAAATTAATTGCATGAGGAAGAGATGTATCTTGCCTTCATTAAAAAAAATTAACAAGTTCAAATGTTATTTATAATATTAACGTTGACAGACGACAGATCAGGAAGACGGGACAAGTATTTATTTCTCTAATCCCGGAATTGAAAATAAAGACGAGAGAACCACGACAAAATTTTATTTAAAAATACGTCACAGAACAAAGAATGACGACATTCCTAATATGACGCAAATAGCAACATGACGAGTAAACTCTCAATACGTCAATAATAATGATAAACGCAATATTTTTACAGCGCGTGCTCACACTCCTGAGGAGCACGCTCTTAGCGCTTGAGAACAAGAACGAGACATGGACAGCATATGATAGACAGAATAACAAATAAACAATATAAGAACTTCGGAAGGATAAACAACAGTACCGATGATAAATAAAAACAAATACAGAAATCTCAAAGAGGAATGAAATAGCGAGGACTCAGAGTATCATGATTTTACAACAAACAAACAAAAACCCGTAGGTTCCAGTCCCTGTAGTAAATAGTAAACACAAACTACCATTGCTTTGCGAAGATCAGCTTTAAAGTCCAATGATGGCAGGAAGGGATCGAGAGTAAATAATGATAAAAACACTGAAAGTTATTGTCTTTAAGTCCATGATCCATTATTCTTATGTTTGTGAGTTTTTCATTTTAGTAATAGTGCTTTGATGGTGGGTAAAGCGCTATACAAATAAAAATAATTATTATTATTATTGTTATTATTATTGTTGTTGTTGTTGTTGTTGTTGTTGATGTTGTTGTTGTTGTTGAAAGCAGACAGAGAAGGGTGGAATCGTACCTAGAGGCATTTGCTTCACCATCCTCTGCCCCGTGGCGTCCAGCAGTGAGCTGAAGATCTGACTGCCCGGTACCTGGTGGACACTGGAGAAGTACACTCGTCTGTCCGCTGGGTTAAAGGTCAGCGCTACGGGATTGGGGGCATTCATTATCTGGAGCGCGACGTAGCTGTACGTCGTCATGTCCATGCGGTTGATGAAGGCATTAGTGGAGGTAGAGGAGTCCGTAAACAGTAGGAAGTCATTCACGGTGTTGTCTGAAATCAAAGATGAGTTTATTCACCATTCAAATTTGTTTCAAAGATAAGATAAATTACTGTCTATTATTTCACAAAGTAGGCGACATCTGTGTCGAATTCCGTTGAAATCTATCTACCTAACTAACAAAATGCTACCTGGTTGCTGCAAGTCTTCTGACCTTATTATCAGGCAACAGTATTCAGTTCACCTGGGATGCAGCGCTACACGGGTATCGAACCGACGCACCTCTCAGTTCCGACGCCACCGCTCTAACCACTCGGCGATCTACTTGCCCTCCGTTCACCTGACGCCCACATAAACCTCGTTCTTACCCACAGTGCAGCTGACACCAGCATCCTCATTGTGGGAACAGTCGTGGTGGGCCCAGTTGTCGCGCGTGATGCCGCAGTCCACCAGGTGGCTCTCCGTGCCCCGACAGTTGACCTCGTCCATCGCGATGATGAAGGACCCGTGGCCGGACCGCCCGTTGGTGATAGCCACGGCTCCCGACCTGAGAAAAGGTCACGAAAAGGGTGAAGAGTGAAAAGAGTGAAAAACCTTCAATACGATTATGAACGGTCGAGTCAATGATTGTGTGAACTACTCACGAACGCTTCCTCCTCAAAATGTGATGTCGTGTCATCGCTAGCACTTTTGTTGATAATTGTAAGAGTTGACTACATTTTTAAAGGCGAACAAAGAAATATTTGTTTGAGGCTTACTCGCTGAACCCCAACATGCGACACACGACAGCCGCATCCCTGTCATCCCAGTTGTCGTCACAAATAGTCCCGTATTCGCCGTTAGCGTACACCTCCACATAACCGGAAGTGGCCGTCTGATGTCCGTTGGAATTGAGGCGCACGAATACGTGATCACGGTCAAGCTCGACCGGCGTAGCTGCTGTTACACCTGTACATGTCAGAAGGTGAGAATGTGGAATGAGCAAGAGGGCTTTCAACAACAACAACAACGACGACAACGACGACGACAAGAAGAGAGAGATTGGGAATTGTGTTAATAAGACTGTAACGCTAAGCATTGTCAACACAACTAATGAATGAATGATTAAAGAAATACAATAACTAGTTTATACAGATACAAAAATATAATAGATAAATAATAATTGATTATATGGATATCCTCATGGGCCAAGTGGTATACATCATTTTTTCAGTTAACTTTTCAGAGTGCAGGTAAATAGGAATTAATAATGGTGCACTATTTTTTAAAATCTTTTTAGATTTCAAGTGGCGAAATCGGTTACCTGGATTAACGCACCCACGCAGGCACGCGCGCACACGTGTTTACATACCTGGAAGATTCTCTGCTGAGCTGTAGATTCTGATGTCTGACAGCTGCCGGAAGCTGGGGGGTCCAACGTTTGTCCTTCCAGTTCCGTCCTTGTTCACCCTCATCACGGTGCTGAAAATATAGAACGTCAGGCTGCATTCAGCCGGTTGTCTGCCCACTATTGGTTAACACGCGCAGGTGCGTGCAGGTGTGTGCAGGTGCGAGCATTGCTGCTCCTAGTCAGACCGCAGGCAAGATATTAGATGTTCAAGGGTCTATCACATGGGATAAATACCGCTATGACGACCTTCTCTTCTCCCCTATAAAAATCTAAATATAGCAACGAAAGATTTCTGATACTTCGATAATCATAAACAAACATTCATCTTTCAACATAGGCATGGATCCGCCCGCAAACACATACAAACACACACGAGAGTGCACGCACAAAAGCACAATTCATCAAAAGAAAGACAGAAAAAAATTAGAAAAGAAATCAGAAAGAAACAAAGGAAGAAACTGAATGAATGGTGAGCTACTTCAGAGTGCTGATACCGATATATATATATTCTCATTTAAAGCATTTTGAGTTTAAAAAAAAGAGTGAAAGATATCTTGTCGCAAAGCCAAGGTGATTTGTGAAGTACAAGTCTTACTTCTCATTCCAGTCGGTGTAGTAGATGAAGTTTTCGAAGACCGAGATGGCGTAGAAGTGCGCGCCTTCGTCTCTCAACACTCCCGTCGGTCTTCGCCGTTGAGACCCATTGACTCGATCCTGTTGAGCCCTCCGTCCGCGAAATATATTTTGTTTTCTGTTCACAGATGCATTGATGTGAGAGCATCAGTGTGATGATGATGATGATGATGATGATGATGATGATGGTGATGGTGATGTAGGTGTGTCTTAAGAATAGTCTAGGTAAGATCACATTAAAAAAAGTTTTCTTTGAATCACAAACTCATCTTTATCTTGTAACTAGCACTTGGTAGTTTGTTTGTTTGTGTTTTTTTTCATCTGAGCACGATTTCCGAGTATAATTGTCAGTTATGATTAATGAAGCACATTATCGTTATTATCTTTGTCATTATGAGAGAGAGAAGCATATAGGCGGACAGTTGAACATTTCTGTCGAAAGGAAAGACTAGAGAAATAGATGAGCAGACAGGCAGACGGACTGACTAACACATTGAAAAAAAAAGCGAGAAATGGTTTAAAAAAACATTCAGTGATACGAATGGCTGGCACTGACCTTTGTAATCAATGGCGATTCCATTGGGCCACTTGATGCCGGTATTAACCAGAATTGTCCTTCCAGAACCATCGTAGTTAGCTCGCTCTATTTTGGGGTTTCTTCCCCAGTCAGTCCAGTAGATTTTCCTGAAATAATGTCAGCTCGTGAAGTAACTGATAATTCTACTCTCTTTCTTTTTCTTTTCTTTCTCGCATAGAGTGAACGCTTGTGTAGCTCGGTCCACGGGTAACAGAGACAGACACTCATTCCAGTCACATCTTAAGGTAACAGTTGATGTATAACACCTCACAGCTACCTAGAGAAAGAATGTTCCAAAAGTAGATGTCAATACTTACTTAGTTCGAGGGTCAAGTGCAATGTCCCTCGGCTCATCCAGGTTTGAGTTCACGATAATTCTGAAGTCTGAACCGTCCAGGTTCATCATAGCAATGATGTCATTTCCTGTGTCCGTGTAGAACAACTTGCGGTTCAGGGGTCCAGTTCGATCTTTTCTAAATTTGCGTCTGAAAAATAATTTTTAAAAAAACTTTAAGTGCCAAACCATTGCGTTCATAGACACTTACAGAACATAAATACTAACAAGCAGAACCCGTCACCAGCAATGTCTGATGCTACATTGACCTTTCTCGGGTCTAATTATTAATAACCAAGAACTATAACTCACTTATGTCAAGCTGTCTCACTTCTCTGGGGTCTTCCCCATCAAACCGGATGCTGACGATCTGGCGGAGGCCGGGATCCACGAAGTACAGGCGACCGAACTCGGGGTCGTAGTCAAACGACGTAGGTGTGTAGATCTTGAGCTGCGGAAGTGGGACGAAGCTCTGGGTCATCAGGTTCATGCGCATCATCAAACCGCCGAGACCCACGTCAAGGAGAAATATGATGTCATCTTCGACCGTTACTATGCAGACGGACAAACGGAACACATCATCATCATCATCATCATCATCATCATCATCATCATCATCATCATCTAATCAATCAAAGGCGCCAGTAACAAAAGAACAAACAATAATAGCAGGTGAAGCCAACCAAAAAGATCTTCTAACACTCCCCCTTCCCTGTTCAACCGCTGACCACTGACCAGAGCTGCAGACGACCCCAGCATCCTCAGAGTGGGTGCAGTCGCTGATGCCCCAGGCGTTTTTGGTGCACTGAGCCAAGCTGGCCTCTTGTCCGTTACAGGTCACTTCGTCCAACCAGATCCTGCCGCTACTGTTTGTGTAGACACCTCCCTGCATTCCCACGGCTCCAACCCTGTCGATAACCCGGATGTAAAGGTACAGTTAACACCTTTCCTTGCAACAATTATGTCCCATTAATGATGATTACATTCTACAGAGTAAGGAGTATATCTTAATAAATGCTTGTATTCTGCCCTGTGATGAATACCATCAATGACTACAAGTTCGTGCAATATGGATCTTGATTGCTACAGAGGAGCAGAAAAAGATGAAGAGTAAGAAAGGTAGAAGTCCATGCCAGAATGTTGGATTAGTATGACAGAATAGTTTGATGTCTGATCATAAAATGATACCTACGGGCTATAACCCAGCATTCTGCACACAACCTGGGCGTCCATGTTGGTCCAGTGGTCATCACAGATGGAGCCCCACATGCCGTTGTGGTAGACTTGCACCGTTCCTTCATACGCGCTGCCCTGGGTAATCAGCCGAACATAGACCTCCTGGGTTGCAGGTATGGGCTTGTTATCTCCTGCAAAACAAAAATACGTGCGTTTGAAGAAAGAAGGGGAGGTAACAACAAAGGGAGAGAGGCAGTAAGTAGCTATGGACTAGGTGTGCATGGCTACCTCCTAGATTGGTTACCTTAGGTCTTAGCTCTTTGAACCATTTGTAAAATCTGGGAACATCTATCTATATCCTTTATCTTTGTGTTTTTCTGTACTCGCTTTATGATCCCGTTCCAAAGCTATCTCGAAGGTAGTCTTGCGTCCAGTCCATAAATTAGGGTCCCATCGGAAGGTAGAATAGGTCTTTGAAATTGCCCACCCCCTTTCCTCTAGAAAATAAAAAAAATTAAGGAGATTTCGGGAGCAGCTAAACTGACCAGAAAAACTGTTATACTAAAAAATGACCAAAAGACTACACTCATTCATTGCTCTGTACAGACCAGGAAATGACAGAATAGGAAAAAAAGAACAGTCTTTGTAAGCACTGGTCGAGACTTAATAATTTGGAGCCTATATCATTTTTTTTATTTTAAGCGATCGTTCCAAAGAAGGGTTTTAGAATGAAGTGTCCTACCTGTTGTACATATTCCCTTGTTGCAGTAGCTCTCCCGACAACACATGCTGCACATGGTGACTTCCCTCCTTGACCTGTCCACCTCAGGGAGAACTTTCACGTTTCTTTTCTTGCCCACCAGCGAAGTGGCGAATTTACTCCCTATATCGCAAGCCTGTCAAACAATTAATTTCAAGGAAAGGTAAAAATTGGCATTATGAGCCCGCCATCAAGAGTCTAAATTGCTCTTACATATTTTCTTTACCTGAAAGTTTCTTTCTCTCGTTAACTGTCATCTACTTTCAGGGAAGTACTCCTTTGCGCTTGTTCCTGAAAGTTCTTGTTTGTTTTTTATTTTGTACTTGTATGTGTTTATATAGATATATTTATAATGTGTATGTGATTTGTGTGTATGCATGATTATATATATATGTTCAAGTGGCAAGTGCATGCCAGTGAAGGAAAGACTTTTTTTTACTTATAGTTATTGCTGTTTGTATATTAACGAAGATAATTTGTCAAAGTTCTCACCATTGTCTTTTCACAACTGAAGGTAAATTTTTCTTGCAAATCTCCGGTAAGTCTCTTTTCCGAGAAACATACCTGTCCCGAAAAAATATTTTTTAAAGATTATTGTTATTGTATGGGTTTCTTTGTATAACTACTGATGTAAAGTAACTACGTCAGTAATTCGATTCAGCAATCGAAAACATTTATTTTATTTTTGATTACTGCTCTGTTTATCTGACCTGTTAAGCAGTCTTTCAAATGCTACATCACACAGGCCACAACCTTAGATATATGAACCCATCTATGATCTGATCGCACCACACATACAACAACGCGCGCTCGCACACACACACACACAGAGATTCAAAACATATTTTTGATAAGAATGCATAGTTGTTTACCTCGTCATCGGCACACCTTTGTAGAGTTTGACAACTGCCAGGCTCGCTGACGTCAGAGCACATATAACACACGGGGCCCGCTAGACAGGTACAACAAAGGTGTGGATCAAAACCTCGATGTTCATAGCACTTTGCATGATGACTAAAGGATTGACCATTGTGATAATAAATGATTGAACAAATCTCAATGCAAGATATTGCTTCCACAAATCGGGGTGAGTCAGTTCTCGAGATACAAACAAACAACAGAAACGTCAGAATAATGCATAGATACGTTAACACTGTCAAGGCCTCAGCCAATGGGAGAGCAGGGGGAAATATGTTAATTAGATATGTGGTGACGACAGTGGGTTTGAAATGTTTCGGTGTTAACGTGCGTGATCTGGGAATGATTTCCATCCATCCATCCAGCCAAAAATCTGAAGCCCTAGCTGCCACCGATTTAAAATTTAAGTTTGCAAAAAATAAATAAATTATTTTAAAGTTCTCACCATGACAGAGGGAAGAGAAGCTGACAAACAACGCCGCAAGCAGCAGCCCTGAAAATAATCACAAAGATGAAATCGTGTATTTTAAATAGTCTGTCAGCTGTCTTAATTAAAAGACAACTTCTTATACACTTTGTAAGTATGCGTGTGTGTGTGTGTGACGTGTACGTCACTTTTCAGTTATTGAGTAAAGAACAATTAAAACACAAAAATTACAGTTAGATTTTCTTTACACCGATTTAACATCCAGGTAAATATTTACTGATTCCTCTTACCTTGTTGGAGAATTTCATATTTGTCGTGATGCTGGAATTACTTTGTGGCCAGCGACAGCTTCTTTATATACTGTGCAGTACGTGATGTTAGTCTATTGTTATCTTGTTGTTATGAAACCTATTTAAAACTTGAGAAAATTATCATCGCAGTTAAAAGTAAAACAAGAAGGGGGCATATAGGTACACTAGATTAAGGAATATCAACAAAATGCTAAATGATAAAAGAAAAACAAAAATAAAGGGTGTGTAAAGTAGAAGTCGGTGTTTTCTTCTGTGTTTATTCCCAGCATAGACATCTGTTGGATGAGGAGAGAATTTATGTTTGAATGATGTAGAGAAAAAGTGTATGATGACTGATAGAGATAAACAAAAACATGGGGCAAAGAAATAAGAATTTAAAGCAAGAAACCAAGAATAAATGAAACACACACACATGAAACATTGCAACTCAGGTCCTAGATTAGTACACTAATATCAAGTCTGACACCAGGAGACCATGACATGATGGATGTTCACTAACTGGCCTTACTTTTGACTAGGACTATACTAATAATTACAGTATTCAAAGCACACACACAAACATATTTAACGACGCAGTACAGTCTGCTTGTGTCATCAAGGTCCTGAAACCTGCAGAAGTCTTATCAAAGAAAATGAAAACTTATCCGATTGGATCCTCCTTAACCAATGGCACGAGAGAAAGAAAAGTAAAAAAAAAAGAAGGAGAGCATCATTTGAGTGTGGAACAAAACAATTTTTTAAAAAGCAAAGTTTAACAAAAAATTAAAATACAATATGTCTTCTTGTGTAGCATCTCTGGAGTCTTATGATCTAGTGAAACCATAATCAGAAGACTTACAAATAATTTAACAAATAATTTGATTCCCTTGCATCAAATTTATGGAATTAATGGCTGGTGCGTGTTTTGAAATGTGCCCTGGTCATGATCTCTCAGAATGAAATATGATTCAAAGTAATTTTAAGCCTTGTATGTGTGTGTATTTTTTTTTCTTTATTTCTTCGTCTGCTGCTGTCTGCTTCGAGTACCACACTCCGACTACTAGCAATATTCTGCTAATACTAGACTACTGCATCTAATACTTCTTTCTGCTTACCACCAATACATACTTTTGTTTCTGCTAATTCTACTTACTTCTACACTCTAGTTAATTAATTCTACACTCTAGTTAATTAATTCTACACTCTACTTCTACTTACTACCACAAATGCTTCACTTTTCTGTTTCTTCTAATACTGTTTTTACTACCAATAATTTTTTCTGCTTTTGCTAATACTACTTTGAAGTAAGAGATAAAGTCCAAGTGAGAGAGATAACCGTAATGAACCACTGGGTGACATTGACCTTTGCTTATCACTTCATGACACAACAACAGAAAAAATCTCAAACAAATACAGAATTTTTTTTTCCTTTCAGTTCTTTCGAAAACACAAGCTACATTTAAATGTCCTGTTTTCGTTTTCTTGAAAGACTGATTGCACAAACAACCGTTATCAAGAGATATTCTTGACTTTTGAAGCACAGATGGTGCGTTTCCTTCATTTGTCTGTTAATGAGGGCTTTATGGACGAGCAGATCAGTACTGAAAGTCTGTGAGGAGATAAACAAGGTCCCTAGGTTTGCTTGTTTGTAAACTGTCCTTGTCAACAGGTCCTCATGTTGGTAAGTATTACAGAAGAAAACAACGGTTAATCTGTCAATTTAGCTAAAAGCTATGATTCTAAGACTTAACATGCTGTAGAGATTCATTCCAGTCGCTGTGATTATTTCTGCTTTCACTTAGAAAGTTTACAAAATGAATGTTATGTTGCTTCCGTCAATACTTGTTGACGGATTATAATGTTATGGAATGAAATCACAAGATAAAATATGACAATGAGTTTTTGCTTTGAATTCTGTTTGTCGATGTTAAAATCATCGACTATATCACGGTTGTGAAGGAGGGCAACAAATGTCATAGAAAGGAAACATGTAACAAACTGTTTTAATTAACGGAAATAATGGGATCAAACTGAGATACAGGAAGAAAAATCGTATTTCTTTTGGATATTAGAGCTTCATCATGAAGTTTTGTCTTTCAGCTAGAGCAGTGTAGGAAATCGCTGCAATAAAAATTGTCAGTTTTAAACATCCACAAACTACTCAGGGGAGAGAAATGCAGATCATGAAGTGTACAACAAATAATGATTATCTCCCTTTGAAGAATGCGCCACTTTTCATGCGATAACAATCGTGATGGGAAAAAAAAAAAAACTGGTCAGAAATGGAACTCAGTATTGAGTATTCCTGTGGCACATCTCAAAGAGAAGAGATTGAAAAAAATATTTGGCCATAATACTGTTTATTATCTCGTGACAGAAACTACGACACTGAAGACTGCCTTACTTGATATGTTTTTAGACTTGTGTTGCATGATAAGTTGGTATTAGAGAAATGGATTCTTCAAGTTTTCGTAATAAGATGATCAAGAATTTAAGAATGTTTTTCCACACAGTGCCAGTCCACTCTATCTTCTCTTAAAATTCTTATTTAATATCCCATAGAGGTTATAAAAGTTTCTTAAAATATTACTGATAGTAAAGAGCATTAAGAAGCAGTAAAAACGATTGTCTGGTCTAGACGCAAGAAAGGAAGAGGTGGGAGGAAAACTGGGTGTTTTAGATGGCAAGATGTCACCATCTAATTGAAGTTCGTTGTTTTTCTTTCCTGAGACAGAGGAAACAAACGGAAAAACAAAAAGACCGCGGTTGGGGATGGGGAACTGAAAGGAACACACATACAGAGTTCGAAACCTGACTTGCCCTCTGGTTGCACTCTCACCCGATTTAGAAAGTGAAAGCAGCCGCCCCGCCCTCCCTACGCCCCCCACGAGACATTGAAAAATGTCGGTTGTTACGAGGTGTTCACGACTTCTGTTTAATGCCTTTCACATTCTTTAAAAACAACTGTGGGAGGAGCACACTTCCGGAAAAAAAGTGGACTCCACACTCTGCAGCACTCGAATCTGGTTAAAATCAGCTTGATTAATTACACCCAATCTAATTGCCTCCTCCTGCATCGACCAGGCGGCGGATGTTTCCTTTCAAGTTGTCGGCTTCGCAGTCTTTAAACGAAGCACGGAGCTGGAAGACAAGAAGAAGTCTGGACAGATATGGTTTACAATCAACTCCAGCTGTTAAGAAACCGTTAGAAACCAGGCAGCACTATAAGACGGAGGAAGATAAGAAAATTATTCTTCTTGCTTGCAACGGCAGCTTAGTACAAAACTTTAATAAAAGATTTATGGTCTGCAAAGCCGAGAGATCATATTTTCTTTTCATTACTGATCAACGCTTAAAGAAAGTATTTGCTTTCCTTTGACTCGCAAAATCTCAAAGACATGCTTAACAGTTCACGGAATTACAAGGCGTTAAAAGACATTTGCAATTACAGGACTGGCATTAACGATTATATAAGTATATGCCTCATAATAATGGATAATTTGTGTGTCTGGTCATTTCTTTCTCCTTTCAGAAACTAATGTTATTGTAACTACGTCATCAGAGACGTTAGACACTAGAGATGATCATGAAGGCAGTTTATACAAAGTTTAGAGAGTGGTCAATTAAGAAATTGTGTAAGAGTAAGAGACAGAAGGAGAAGGAGGAAGGAGATATTTCCTAGTTTAATAAATTCCAAAAAACTTTATTTACAAACGGTAAAAATATCCGGTATAAATCCTCTCGTCTTGTTCTTCAACTGCTTCGGCAGTTTCCTCAACACTCACGTGTGTCTAATAGAAAAGAACGGTCTTTCTGTTCTGGGAAACGCATTTGTTCTCCTCCAAACCCCAACAACTTCAATAAGCATTTCGCCAGACCAGCAGCTTTAACACTTTTTTTAAAATTCAGCACAAGGATGGGTATTTATTTCATTCAGTAGATTTTCTTCCAGCGGGACAGTCAGCAGATTTACTCGTCGTCGCCTCGTTCACAATCGTCAAATAGCTTTCAGATGAAGCTTCTCTGTTCCTCGTGCCATACTCTGGTCTTGTTTTATTAACTTTGGATGCGTTTCTGACACCTCTCCTCTTCATTTCTTGATCGTGGCAAGGGGTTTGGAAACGAGAGGTGTTTTTTTTTTAATAAATAAAAAGAAAAATATTTACCAGCACTACAAAAGTTTTAACCGAGCTTCCAGGTTGCCAGATTCACAGACTGGGTTTGGATGTAGGTTTAGCGGAATATTTTTAAAAATTCTTCTTGTTATTTACAAACAACAGCCTCTTTCTT
Organism: Pomacea canaliculata; assembly: GCF_003073045.1. NCBI lineage: Eukaryota > Metazoa > Mollusca > Gastropoda > Architaenioglossa > Ampullariidae > Pomacea > Pomacea canaliculata. Next base: position 13,385,623 of record NC_037600.1, read on the forward strand.
TTCTATCATCTGTATGCTCTGAACTTAGAAAGTCTGGTCTCACGGATTTTGTAAAATTATTTCCCTTAAATGTAAGTTCTGAAAAAGTTTCAAGTAATAATGTATAACTGGGTTTATCTTTTCGTTTATACTTATTTGTACATTTAACAAAAAATTTTTGCTTAATGAACAGTCTGATTTTCTATAAATGCTCTCTCCTCTCTCTCTCGCAGACAGATCAGACAGACGCACTTAAAATGATTTAAATGTTTCATTTTAAAACTAGTTATTGTCGTTTTTGCATCCTTCTCTGAAGCATCCATTTCAACGGACCTTTTGGCACTTTCACTATGAAAGAGCTGCACTTGTCTGGGTATGATTTTAATATTTTTTAAATACTAGACTGAGATAAAACCTTGCATCTAGAATGGAATGATAATAAATCGCTGTAGCATGAAACAGATGGACGCGGAATAGTGAGACAGTTTCAATGTTGCGCAGCCGTTGATGATGAATGCGTTCTGTCTGATATTTTTATACACAGAGCACGCGAAGATTTTTCTGGATACTTTTTTCACGTGTCTGAGAAATACAGCAGTGAAAAAATATCTATCAGCATTCCTGCATGTTTCGTTCATCTTTATTTTCTTCTGCATCTTCTGGCATCCCGACCATAAAACGAAATGCACTCATCTGCATACGCATTAAGTCTACTTTTAATTTTTTCCAAGATTCTGAATCATCCAATTAGTAAAAAAAAAAAAAATCAGTATAAGGTTAAGGTCATTTACTAAATTTTTTTGTAAATTGTTGGTGTTAGAAACCTCAGTTTATCGGGGCTTTACGTGAACTCGGTGTCCATCTCTTCTCCCTCGCTTCCTCACAACCCCAACCCTCCATGGAGTCAGGTACCCATACCCTCCAGCTGAATCGACTAAGGGAAGGTTGCTGCGCTGATCGGGCTTTGAACCAGCTCGCTCTCAGTTCGACGCCAGCGCTCTAACCACTTGACTGTCAGCTTCCCAATATCAGAGACAGGCGCTCTTCCAAGAAATTCAAACAATTTGTTTACGCCTTTAGAAAACTGTTTATGCTTTGTTTAGATAAAAACTTGACATGTTGAGCCACACACTGTCTCACATAAATTGCTTGTAGCAAACGCTGAAGGCTGTCAGGGAAGGGCAGACTACTTGAAATCAAGCGTGTGATGAAGCGAATGACAAATACATCACTTCTGAAGCTGGCCGGCGGACGTTACAGGGAAGTGCGCATGCGCACCAGATTGTATCCGACTGACATTTAACCAGGACGTTAACCTCTAGACATCCGCAATCTGTAAGCATCATGACATCAGGGACATCATGATACCCCGTGTCTCTCAGATGCTGTCTATTCATCCTCTTGTAGATGAGACTGATGGAAGACCTGATTGATGAGTGGGCAAAGAACTTACACAAACAGTTTCGGAAGGTAAAGGGAAAAAATCCAAACCAAATCAAAACAAGAAACTCTTAATAAATATAACAAAAACAAAGAAAAACAAATAAATTCAACAGCAAAAAAAAAAAAAAAAAAAAAAAATAAATAAAATAAAACAAAGTAAAACTCAGTAATGTGTAGGTTTGCTTTGGGAGGATTGGTACAATAAACTAAAGTCTCTTGGCTACCAATTATCTCAGGATGTCATTTTTAGAACTATGGTTTGATGAGTTGGTTGACTCCCAACGGATTTTGCCAGAAAAAAAAGGTCAAAGGAGGGAAGAGAAAGAGAAGGGGGAAGAGAGAGAGAGAGAGAGCAGTTTTTGTCAAAGATCAGCCTCAATCTCATTTCCTGCCTGTGGTATAACATGGCAAAGAAAATCATTCCGTTTCTTCCCTTTTTATACCTCATTGATTTTCTTCCTTCTCTCTAAGTTCACCGCGTGTGGGTGACATGAAGAAATTCCACGCACACACACAGATCTGGCAATCCTCCTTCTCCCGTCTACACCCCCAACCTCACCTCCTGTCCGTGTATCTCCGTCCTTTAAACACTTTCCCTTCCACCAAAGCTTCAGCGAGAAATTCGTTGCGTACAGTGAGTACAGTTCAGTGACGTGCAGTGTGGGTGTTGACACGACTCCACGTCACAACATTCATTCCTTGACAACTTAGTAATCAGGCTGATCATTCTGCTCGGCCTCCAGCTTAAGTCTGTGATAATTTACTACACGGCAAAGCTCGGCTCTCTCCTCATCTCTGATGATCACCGAGGGCTTTTACTGAAAAACAGAAATAATAGGCGTCCTTCCAAGAAATTTGAATTATTTGTTAATACCTGTATGGCTGCTTCAGGTGAAGAGATAAAATATAAAATGTTTAGTCATACAATTTCAGATGGTAGTTGTTGAATGGAGAAAAAAAAAGAACTGAATGAATAATGATCTATTTGTCTGTATGTCTGTGCATCTGTATCTATATTTGTCTGCATATCTCTGTATCTATAATGTTTAGTTGTGCTGGATGCCCTGCATACCGATATTCACCAGATATTTTAAAGTGGTCAGATAGACCAAACTATTGGAAATATGATTGGCATGTCGAAATGCAATCGTTTGTCGCTAATCTAACGGCAATGTTTCTCTGAATTAAATTAATTTAAACCAAACACCTGACTTCTAAATCCACCCCAGAAAAGCTTATGCACCGTCTCACGTCTATCAAATTTCTATGTAAACTGTAATGCATCTAGAATTTCTCAGATTTTATTTTCTTATATAAAGATATTGAGTCGGGCATCTTTCGTGAGCTGAATCGTCTTCGGGGTTCACTGAGTAGCGCAGCACCGTCTCACCTGGTGTAGGTGTTCAAGGCCAGGTGGGGTTGGGGTACTGACCGTACGGGATAGACCCGACTGAGTCACCGGGTACATTCTCCTTGCCGCAAACTGCGCGGCGTCAATGGTGCGGACCGGGGTCGCAATGACATGAACTGCGCTCACAGCTCTCAAGGGAGAGAAGCGCAGATTATCTCCCTTCCAGCAGCGCGCCATGACTAAAGCGAGGTTGGGGAATGGGGTAGAGGGAGAGGAGGGAGAGGTCGTTGCTCGGACAGTGCAAGGTGGTGGTGGTGGTGGTGGGTTTCGGACATGGAAGGAACGTCAGCCGGGTGCGTCAGATCTCGATGAGCGCGAGACCCAAACTGCACATGCGCCTGCACGCGCTGACACCAACCGTCAGGGCGAGCGCTGCCGACATGTTAGCATTCCTGTGTCTGGGACATTCCCGCGTATTATCATCGCGTAATGGGCGTGTGTGAAAACCGAGGGTGTTGGCGCGAACAGTAAACACGACGCATGCAAAATGTGAGGATCTGGGAGGGGGATTGGTAGGGGATGCAACTCGTGCAACACGACTAAACAGCCTGGCATTTCCTCCCCACCTCCCCACCGCTCTCATGGCACACAGCAGACAGTCTGACATTAGTCGGCACTTTGCGTGTGGTGTGGTGTTGTGTTTGTGTGTACACCTGCATGAGAGAGAAAGAGGGAGAGAAACATACAGGAGATGTAACACAAAAACATGGTAGAGAGAGAGATGAGAGAGAGAGAATGTCATTTTACATTTGCGTAGTGCAAGCAGGGATCGGCTTGTATCGGTTGTATCCAGCTTGTATTTCAATACATTTGTCATTATGTCTGTTAATATGACACAGACTGTCATGTCGCCCATATTTTTGGTCACGTTCAGTAAAAAGAAAATTAGACATCAAAAAAGCTTTGCTGAAACGACAACCATGATCTTCTTACTGGACACGACAGACATTCACGTCCGCACATGGCAAACCATCAATGTCTTCTAACTCTCGCCATCGAGCCTCGTCGAGTTCAACTCATCATGTCTTCTAACCCCACACTCATCGAGTTCATTAACACAGCAAATTATTTAACTTATTACCTCGACCTACCTAGCACCTACCACATGGATGCTAAACTTCATGTCCACTGACTTTTTCACTCCATCACGTGGACTGGAGTGACGCACATTGTCACGTGCGTTACAGTGACGCAAATCGTCACGTGAGTTAAAGTCACGCACTATTTCTTATGCCTGCTGCAGTAACGAGCATCATCATGTTTACTGAAATGAAAAACAACTTTCGGTATCACTAACGAGGGCACGAACTCATTTCTCTCTCACTGACATGAAACCATTGCACCTGTGGGATCAACCAACAGTGCAGCACACCTGCATTCCGTTACAAGCCCCTTTTAATAAAGAAAAACCTCAGAGCAGGGGATCACCTGAGCTTTTATATATATATATGATGGGAGGAATGTTTTCAGGGCAGATGCTCACAGACATACGGATCATTCGCACTGTATGAACAAATGAACTGTACTCAGTGTCTGGTGTACTCAGCTGAGCTCGACTGAGTTCAAGTGTAGTTCAGCGTTTCGAGAACGTGAAGATTGAAAATTAAAATCTTTTAAAGGCCTTGTATATTACCGTTATCGCAAACCTGGTCAAATATTTGTTCTTGTTTGTCCAATTAAGAAGGATTTATTACTAGAATTTGTTGGCATTCCGTTTCTCCATCTGTGTTGTCTGTCGATCAACGAAAATTACCATCGAGGATAAAATTCAAGGAGGCCGGTTTTATGTGATGTTTCCTTTTCCAATCGAAAAACTTCCTTCCATATATATAAAAAAAGACAACATGTGTGGTTGAATTTCTAAGAAACTTTTAATGAATAAAATGGCAATGACGAAGAGCTATGCCAGTCAGCAAATGATTTTTTGGCAGACGGTCGTTACTTTGACAGATGGATGTACATCTTGAGAATGTCTACACCCAGGGTACATATCTAAATTAGTTTAATGTCGAGTGCCTTAATGTCCTAAGTATGCAGGGGTCGTGCTATAAAGTCTTCTTGAAGAACAAGCTCAAGTGGACATTAATGTTATTTGCTTGAAATGTTTTAGCTAAACGATCCTGATTGTATTCTGTGTCTCTTAGACGTGTTGCTGCTTGTCCATATTAAAAAGGTGAAGTTTATTAGCAATTTATTTCATCGTGCTCTGTATGACAAACTCTCATAAAATCGACTCAAGATTATTTACACATAAATTGTAAGATTTCGGAAACATTTTCCTGATAGAAGAAAAAAAATTGTGGAAGAATCCGTGACATAACTAATTAATATTTATACAGATTACAAACTTATAAATCTGTTGTAATTTTGATTTATCTTACCTTAAAAATGCCTCGTTAGTTTTTTTTTTAATTTATGTTGAAATTAATTTCATGTAAAAAAAAAAAAAACTTTCGGCTTTCTCCAAATTTTAGGACAATCATCGGTTGATATTTTGTCGTGTCATAGTTGATTTCTGTTTGTTTGTTTGTTTGTTTGTTTGTTTGTTTGTTTGTTTTGAGGGCCACTCTTGTGGACTCGACTACCAAATGTGACATTTAACTTACTTTAATCACACAACGCGATCAGACTTCGACCTCTCACCTGTCAAGAGTTAATGCCTGTCTCTTCTCTGCTCTACCATCTTTTTCTTTTCATTGGGGGTGCAGGTGAATAGACCTCATTCCTGGGTGTAGGTGGATTGTGGAGCTGGTGCTGATGACGGCGATAAATGCCAAAGTGGTGGTGGATGGCCGACTTTCTCGCGACACAGACTTCATTCCAGCTTCTGTGTCGACCCTGCACCTCGGTCTCTCTGGAAAAAGATGCAACAGCAGAAATTTCTGACGACCTCGAGAGATGTAGGAGTCGGGGTGGTGTTGAGGTGTGGTGGGTAGTAGGGTGGATAAGGGTGCACCTTCTTTATTTAAAAAAAAAAAAAACCCTGAGGGCGATTAAACATTGAGCCAATAATTTTGTGTAGTCACAACATCGTGGAAAGATCCTAAACCACGCGGCGGTGTGCCAGGAAAGCGCGTGAGCGGAGGAGAAGGTGATAAAGTCAGAGGCCGGTGCAGCAAGGACAGCAGGGTGCAAGCTGTGAGAGGAATGCGGTCTGGGGCAACACAGGGGACGCTGACTGCGTACGTCACGCACGTGTCTTCTCACACACACACACACGAGCATGTATGCACACACACACTAGCATGCACACACACACACACAAGTATGTACGCACGCACGGATGCACGTGTCTAAAGACTACACATCATCAGAGATCGCAGTCCTCGTGTTAGTACGAGGGTTCTAGAGAAGGAGACTTGTAACGATGAGCGTGGTAGAGGGATGGAGAGAAGAAAGCCAGGTTGTACAACACCTACCTGTATCGAAGAGTAGGAAATGTAGATAACACAGAAGGTTGTATACAAGAACCAGGTTGTAAAAAATACAAGTTTAGAGAACTCAGTGCACAAAACAACAAGGGGTGCAAAGATCATGTTATTGTACTTTTAATAGGGGATAGCAAGTAGAGAACAGTTAAGATTGCAGAAAACAATGAAGATGACAAATAATATCCAGGTCTGCAGATCAGTCTTCAAGATACAAGCTGAAGAGAAGAAAGTGGAAAGTCAACAACGAGTTTTCTGGAGAAGAGGATTTTATTGTCGTAGAAAGCAAAGAGATTGCAAAAACATGTTTGTAGAGAACAGTAATGGTTTTAGCGACAGACCTGACGAGAAAAGAAACGAGAGATGTAAGTTCATCCTCAGCCTGCTGGTTCCTCATCAGGTACTCATAACGCGGAATACCGCGAGACCGTGATTTATGATGAGATTATGGAGGTAAGGGGTGAAACAAGACTCCATTCTTCTGTCTGGTTTGAGGCTACCAAATAACGAACATTCTTTTTTGTGAGTTTGCTGCGAGGGTGCATGCGAGGATGGGGACAGGAGAGACTCACCTACTCACACACAAAAAAATAAATATGGAAAAAAAGTAGAATTTTATCTCATTATCTGAATAACAACGGCATTCTTGTCGCAATGATCTCTCTCTCACACACACATACACACACTCGACACGTAACTCCTTCCTCCCTCACCTGTCGCTACCACCATCACTCACAAGCTCGCTGTTGATAATGGCTCTATCGGAGATAATGGTAACGACAACGACAGCAAAACTGATCAACGGCTTTCAAAAGTAAACAACAAGAAGGGCTGGATGGATGGATGGGTGGATGGTGGGTTGAGAGATTAGGGAGGAAGTTGCAGACTCGCGCGAGAAACTTTAGTCACACAGAGTAATAGAACCTTATCCTTTCACAACCATCGCTTCTTTCCTCCCGCCCCCATATCCTCCCTAACCCCTCAACTTCCCACTTTTTCAGCTTGTGGAAAACTCTTTCTCGGCGTCTACAGCTTTTTGTCTACTTAAACAAGCAGAAGGCGATCCAAATAAAACACCGAGCTGCGTCAACGATTTGGCCGAAAGCTCGTTTTACAAAGGGAGGTAAGATTCAATTTGTGTGTGTGTGTGTGTGTGTTGTGTTTGAGTGTGTGTTTGAGTGTGTGTTTGTGGTGGGAGTGGCGGTTAAAGGAGAACAGAGGCTAGTGTTGGCAGTGGAGCTACAGATATAAATGTTTTATTGTTCCTTAGTCTTCTCCATCTCTTCACTTTGAACTCGAGATTCAGTCCCTTAGTTTAATTTTAGCGAAATTTCTAGACTGCGCTCAGATCATCAAAGTTATTGAAATATATTTTTTTGAATTTATCAAACATCTATCATGTAAAAGAAAAATAGATATCAATTTTGTTTAATCTTCCATCTTCTATTTTGAGGAAGTAAAGACACCAATGCAATCTCTTGGAGGAGGCCGCCATGGCAACAAACGTTCCAGAGGACGCTCAGTACCTCGAACTAAAAAAAAAAAAAGTAAGAAAATTGTATTTTGCATGTGCAAGCACCAGAAACCTGCCACAGTGCGTTTTTAACTCATACCTGTTACATCCAACCGTAATAAGAGCGCAGAAGTGCGAACATGGTGGGTTCCTATTTTTACCTGTTTTGATTTATTGAGCTCAACGCCGGGGATCAAAGTGTCCGTCCTTCGCGAAGGTAATTAGTTGTGGAGGTATCCGAAGCAACGACAAGGTAATGCGTTGCCTGCAAACGACTTGTCTGCTGGTGGTGGGGGAAAGAGCGAGAGTAACTAATGCCGCAACAAGAAAGGGGAAAGCAATCTGGCTTAACGACTCAATCTATCTCTGAGCTTCCCTGGCGGCATGTTTGACCGTCTCTCGGTTCAACGTGGTACAACGGTTTTCCTCCGGGGAGCCTACTGTTGCGTGCATTCTGATGCATTTTCAAGCTTACGTCTGCTAGAGTGTTACGTGCGGGATCGGAATCCGTGTTTACGTTGGTGCCACGGGGGGAGAAAAGGGGGAACACGAGGTTTCCAGAAGGACGAGTCGCCATACTTTAACGCATGCGTAATCGGCATGCATCCAGTCAGCTTGTCGTCATAAAAGGAAATGCGAAAAGTGGCGGGGGTGGCAACTCAGCTTGAACACACAGACAAACATGTCTTTTTATCTGGGAGAGTCTTTATCTAAACTTAGAAACGGAAAATCATATAAGAGTAATCTCCCCGAAAAATTATATATATATAAAATCTGAGAGTGCATTTCTCGAATGATTTTGTAAAATTCAGTGAAGGATATTATTTCCAAAAATCTGGGCGAATAAACCTATTCCGCTGGAACGCTGTCTATAAACTTCACCGCGCGCAGAGAGAAATGATGACGTCACGGTTGTCCGCAGATAGGCCTGATTAATGAATGTTCCCAGTTTTCCCATTGGCTGAAACTTTCCACACGCAATTCTGACTTGTCGACCTTTCTCTGTGATGTTTGTCATCGCTGATCTCGGGACCATTCAACATCAATAATCCAGTCTCTGGTGGAAACCAACAAACATCAAAATAGATTGCTGATGACTTCCAGCAACTAATCTATGACGATGAAAGTGTCGTTGATTAAAAATCGTTTCTTGCTGCGCAGGGATTTATAAACGTGTCTGTCATCAAACCATTCACCCACAAAAAGTTGAATTTAAAAAACAATCCTGTCAGTATTCACCAGTGTAAAGAAGCAGCTACGAAATCGCTTATGACAAAAATTTTACAAAGTGTAGGAAACTATGTTGGATCTTCATACGCCTTCGGTCTGTCTGTCTGTCTGGCTGCCTGTCTGTCTGTCTGTCTGTTTGTCTGTCTGTCTGTGTCTGTCTGTCTGTCTGTCTGTCTGTCTGTCTGTCTGTCTGTCTGTCTGTCTGTCTTCCTCCTTCATTCCCGTTTGTCTGTCTTGCCTGTTTCTTTTGCTAGCTGCTGCATCGGTTCATCCGGTTCTTTTGCATAATTGCAGGAAGAGTAACGGCGTTTCCGTTCATCTATTCAGGCTGCGCTGTTTATTTTGCTTCCCTTTTCCTACCTCCCTCCGAAAACGTTTGACTCAAACCAACAAATGTTTCCCCTCTTGAAAAACAGGAATGTTTTTGCATTTGGCGCGCATTGCATCCACAGCAGCTCGGAGGGGACTATTTTGTGAAACAAAGTCGTGGCTAGAACTTAACATTCCTCCGCGTTATTACCTTTGCACGTTGTGCACCTATTTACCTTTCGCAGGTCCAACTCACAGGTAAGCTGCAGCTCGCTTATATTTTATGTTTTGTCCTTCCAGGTCATTTTAAATTTTCTTCTGAACAGTTTTTGATTGACGTGCTTACCGAGGGCATAACGACACAAGGTGCACTGAAGACGGTTTATCATCTTCAGATTGAACATCATTAGCTTGGCTCCGTCCTCTCTCTCTTCTCTCTCAATATTCAATATATTTTTCCCCTGGAAGTATATATATATATTCTTCAGAATCAGTTTTGCCATCATCTTCTCAGTCTTTGTATTGATTGTCTAAATATGTCTGTCTGTGTGACAGTGAGTCTGTCTGACTTCTCCCTTCTCTCTCTCTCAACCTTTCTTTTGTCGAGCTGCTACATTCAAAATCAGAAAAAGAAATCTTGCAATAATGAAATAATTTGTGGTCTTATTTTCTTTTTTTAAATTTTAGTAAGACTAACTCCAAAATCACTACCCGCAACACAACTGATAATCACTAACGTGTAGTCTCTTCACAATTTCTCAAACTATTATTTACACGTAAATAGTCTCATTAATTAGGCATCGTTAATTTTTTATTGTCTCATAATTTGAACAAACTGACCTCTTTTGTTAGTTGACGTGTAAAAAATTCAGACATATCTACATTCTCCCTGCTTTGCCGTGGGAGGTAACCCTGAGAGGTGAATACCTCCAGGGCTAGCCATCAATCACGGGAGAGAACTCTCTAAAATATTTGGTAGCATCTATTTTCGCTTCTGCTTCGTTCAGTCTCTCTTATTCGTGGTCTGAATATTTCCTAACCTGCTCTTGCAGAAACAGTTTTATGGATGACGAGATATCGGACTTTTTTTATTTATTTATTTATTTTTTTTTTCCCTTCTGTCCGACCCTCTCAGAGATTACTTTTTCGCTCCCCACCCACCGTCGGGGACACAGCGGCGGCGAGCAGCAATACATTTTCAAATCTGATGTGTAATCATGTTGTGATATGTGAAGAGAGTTGCAGCGAAATTTCCTGCGGTAGGTCCAGACAGCACGTGCCCGACGTCTGCGCATGCGCTAGTTAAGCGGGTGTTACCAAGATTCAAGATTGTTTATTAATCTGTCACCATCTAGGAGGTATTGAGATATTTAATATGTATTAGTATATATTATAATATATTTATTTAGATATTTATTAATATTAGCACACATTCCTGTACAATTTCTGTCACTCACACCTACACACGCTTTGCAAGTTGGTTTAAAAGAGTTCATATATTGAAAACTGATTTTCGCATCTTCAGCCACTGAACTCATACATACCCTGGACTCATACACTTCTCGATCCACGAAATGTACTAGTAAGAAGCCCATTAAATCATATATATATTATGTGTTTTATTACGAGAGAGAGATGGGGGAGAAAGACACAGGCACAGTCGCATGGGTCGAAATCTCATACACTATCTTTCTTTCAATCTTACTCAGTCCCGGGTATCTTCACAAAAGTTTACCGCTACCTCCAAGTCCCACTTTACGTAACCAGTTACCTAACGATCGTCAGCCACCCGCCGTGTCCTGGCCCTGGTGCGCCGGGTGTTCCGGTTCATTAACCCCTCGTCACGGCGGCCGCGGGTACCTGGTGATTGCGGCACCGGGGTCGACACTTCGCACGCGCAAAAGAAACAAATAAAAAAAATGACAGGTACGGACAGAAGAGGAAACGAACATACAACACCTGGTGACGCAGTGGCTGCACATCCCACAGGGAGAGGGCGGGGAATCTACCTGCACGTGTAGCGCGTCTGGCATCTCTCCTTCCTTCCCTCTCTCCTTCTTAAAGAACACGCAACGGCACGTGCAGCCTAGCGCTTGCTGCTTCTTTTCCCATTTTGTGTCTGTGAGTTTGCTCTCCTGTCTTTCTCTCTCTCTTTTTTTTTTCGTATCCTTGTGTAATTTCACAACTCTCTCAGTCAATGTTTTGGGTGTCTTCACTCTCTACCGCTGGTCTTCTCCCTGGCTTCTCTCATCCTTTCTTCCTGGCTCCACGGTTTGTCGCTGTCTGTCTGTCTGCTAGCATATCTACTTTGTTGACATCTACTGTTATATAACACGTCCTCAAAGCGTTTGTTTCCTCCGCCTGTTTCTTCTGAATGTTTGTTCTTTAAAATAAAACCCTGTGGAATCCGAGCTATGGAGTAATAGGGGGAGCAACACATGCGATAAGACTGAAGTGCGGAGGAAAAAATTGTAAACAGAACAGAATTGATGAAAAATAAGGATAGGTCTACTCCAAATATTAACTGTGGGATGGAGGGATGGGGTAGGGGAGTGAATATAGAAAGTAACCGGGAGGAGAGAGCAATGCTGCGCACCGCACATTACGCCGCCTGTGAGGGGCTGGCGGACCCCACAATGAGGCCTGGTGCTGATTGCTCCTACAGGGATTGATGGATCTCTCTTCCTCTCTCACACTTTCTCTCTGTCATTCTCATCCAAACACTTGTCTCTCTCTCAAACTTACACACTCTTTTCTATCTCTCTCACTTTCACCCACATACTTGTCCTTCTCTCCTTCTCACCCACACTCTTCTCTCTCTCTCTTGTCCCTCTTTCTCTCGTTCTTTGTATCCTTTCTCTCTCCTACTCTTTTCTTTCTCTATATCTCTCCCTCTGTCTATCACTCTTGTCTGTCTATCTTGCTTCCTCTCTTTTTTTTTTTTTTTTTTTTTTTTTTTTTTTGCTGTAGAAGTCAACTGTATTATTATTTCCAATTATAATTAACAATGATAGCATCTCTCTCTTAAATAAAAATAAAGTGTACAATTCTATTCTTTTATTGTAGAGCCCTCAGCTGATTCGCTTAACATTTCACTGATTTTTTATTTAGTTTTTATTTTATTTTATTTTATTTTTTTTGGTCCCTTCTTCCTCAACCTCCGCTCTCTATTCTGAGCATTTCCTTATTCCAAAATGTCCATGTTCATTCTCTCTACTCTTCCTCTCTTTCTCCGTCCCTCTCCACGCGCGCACCCACCCACACGCTGTGAACACTGGGGGACTGCAGAAAGCGCAGCAGGCAGCTTGGACCAGACTGGAACTCATCGCTGATTCTCCCCCCCTCTCTCTCCTCCCTCTCTCTCTCTATTCTCTGTCTGATAAAGAGAACCGTCAGTCGTTTGAATAAAAGGCTCTCACGCCAGTCTGCGAGTCACTCAGTTGCCCGCGGTGTCGCCAAGCCACGAGACCAGCCTGCTGTCGAGCGAATGAACCTTAACGAAGAAAACCAGTGAGAGAGAGAGAGAGAAAAAAAATACAAAACAGTCTGGTAGCTTCCACGCCGCCGAGAGGAACTGCATTCCGCAAACGCACATTTAATTAAAACTCGGAGGGAGACTTCCTGGGCATTCAGGCTCCACGGACGGAGGCAACCACAAGTACAAGGGGGGAGAGATTCCCTTTCCGCACATACCTGCTTGCATCCTAAACAGAAGCTGACGTTTGTGAAGACAAGAGCTGATTCCATTCTCTGTGATTCTTGCAGGCATTCCTTCTGAGTAAGTCATTTGTAAATAATTCTGATGCTACTCACCTTACAACTCTAAAAAAATTCAGAATTTTAAAACTAACTTTACGTTTGGTTTGTCGATTCAGAATTTATTTCTTGAAAGTAGTTTTTAATCCCGGGTTTTGGTTTGTAGACATAATTAAACGCGCGTGCATGAAAACCTCGGCTTGTTCGCGCAATGAGCCCTCGTAACTCGGGGAACGTTCTGTTGCAGCCCGCACGTTACGAGCGCCGGCCGGCCGAGCGACCGGACGGGAGGAGCAGTCGACAGCGGCAGCAGACGAGACTCGCGTCAGTGTGCGTAGAGACGTAGAGAGAGAGAAGGAGCTGTGCCTTCGCCCGACCATGTCGCTGGATTCATTCATAGGAAAATGGGTGGAGAGCGGGAAGGAAGGCTTCGAGCAGCTGGCCCAGACCATAGGTGAGTGAGCTTTGCTACAAATATTGAGAGGGAGGAGGAGGAGGAGGATGGGAGGCGAGAGTACCCCATGTTTTATGTAACATCCTCCCTCCATGCATCACCGTCTTTCGTTCTTGACTCTCGACCACCTTTCGTCTTGTCTCCAATATCCCCTCCCCTCTCCCCCCACTCCATCCCTTCCCCTCCTCCACTGATGAATTTCTTGTCAAACTCGCGCAGCTGACACTCATATGAAGATGTGTGTATGGGGAGGGGGATGGTGGAAGAGAATTATTTTCTTTATTCTCCACTCATCCCCCCATCCTATCTTTCTCCATGCAGCGGGTGGGTTTCGTTACACTCACGATTGACTACGTGTGAGCGGGTGGTGTGTCCTGAGAGGAGGGTGGGATGGAGGGGGAGAATGGCTATTGATTAACCTCAGTCTTTATCGGTCCCAGGTGCAAAGTTGCCTCCCGCCTCGTTGTGAAATCAATGCGTTTGGCCGCGGTGAATGAGCGGTGTGTGGGCAGACGACCTCTGTTTCGATTTTCGCCGTGAATTTTTCGGGCCGAGCATGCTTCCTTTCTTCCTGAGTTCTCGTTCATCCTCTGAAAGTTAGACTGTTGCATGTCATTTTAAAAAAAAAAATCCTTTATCTTACATTTCCCTTCCCACAAACACCGGACCTTCTCACTCCGTTACCTCCCAGTGGGCATCCACAAGCCGGGTTTACAAAGTCATCAGTGCAACCAAATTTAATTAATTCGTGTTTTGGGTAACGAACTATATTGACTGCCTTCTAGACATCCCGACATTAGCTTTTAAAACGAGGGAATGTCTGCGACCTTTGATCGCCATTAGCACGTGACCTAAACGCACTATTAGATCGATCAGGTCACAGTGACCTGGGACCTTGCCCGCCATCTTGAGATGTTTACTGACTGCGATATCATCGTGTTCTTTACCTTCCACTTGTGAATGCCCTCGTTGAAGTCCTCGGGGACTTTCATGGTTTATCATAGAGAATGTCATGGTTTACTATAGGAACGTTTATGGTTTAGTGAATTTGACATTTAACAGTCATCCTCAGGATGCCCAACGTAGAGCAGTTGCTTCCCTTATTTTTATTCTCTCCTCGATACAGTATCAGAACTTTTTTTAAAAAAATATGTTTTATCCTCAGTTCTGTGTTAAAACGTATTTTTCTAAGATATTTGTTCGGTCAGGCTAGACTGTAAGATGTCGACACCTTGTTTACCAAATTTTCGCAAAACAGTTATTAGTTTCACAAGAACTGAACCACTTAACCTCACTAATTTGTTTTTGTAGATAGTAACAGAGCAGCATTCAAGTATTTTCTTTTTTTCATAAAACATGTTTCCTCTCTCCAGTCTTGCCAAGTGCAAACCAGCGGCTCAGACATTAGTCATCGAAATTTCTTTTATTTCTTTTCTTCAGTCTGGGTGCTATTTGGTGCAGTCCACAGCGATTAAAAGTCATCTCGAATGAGTTTCGAACCAGGTTCGGCAGGAAGGTGACATCATCGTGTGGCGCCGCTAATGTCCGCCGTAAAAGTTAATTGCGGAAGCGGCGTTTGCAGAAGACTTTGTAGGGAAAAGCCAGATCATCATGGCATCTGGCAATTTCAAGACTTCTTTATTTATTATTGGCGCCGTCAGATATTTTTTTCAAAGCGAAGAAAGCCAATATAAAAACTGTTTAAAGAAGTGACGAAACGATTACACTCTGAGTGACGTATCGCACCGGACAGGTGAACCACTCACCGATGCGGAAATCGGCAGCTGCTGGGATGATTGATGTTTTCTCTATAAATACGAAAACATCGTTCTCTAACTGTAACACGCCATGGCCGCAATGCAGAACCGCCATGGCCACGAGCGAGGGTTATGAGGCGAGAAATAAGGGAGATAAGCCTGTAAACGCGCTTTGTGCTATTCAGACGGTTAAATTCAAGATGGGGAGACAACTGCTGGGCCTTCCAGAGGGAAATTATGCCTCGGGGGCTGGCACAGTGCATTCAGCGGTGTATGCAACTTCATCCCTGTATGGATCTGTTAGCAAAGCCATCGCTAATCGTCGTGCACGCCACCCGGCAGGGCCCGTCACTCTGCCGGCGGAGGCTGCTCACCCTGAATGTCGGGATATTTCTTGCACGAGGTTAATTTTAAGCGCCTCCAGCTTTTCCTTGAAAGAAGGCCATCTTAAAATAGCAGCGGGAGAAATTTAGCCAAAAAAAAAAATTAATGAAATAATAAATAAATGAGTTCTGACGTAGCTTTGGCACGTGGTAACAGATTTAGGACCGCGCATGCGCAGTCACACATTTCTGAAAGTGAGAGGTCGGGCTGGATAATGAAGGTTGTAGAAAGGAGGCAGAAATATGTAAATGTTATAGAAGAGAAGTGTTTCTCTCGCTTAGTTGATCCTTCTGTGACTGGGGTTCGAGCCTCACAGGAGTGAGAGGACATGAGGTCATAGGTCTCCTCTTCTGTTTGCGGAGACGCTTTCTTCACGTTCAAACACGGTTTGGCAGTTAAAAAAAACTGCCGTGGAGCTGTCTCTGTCAGCTAAGCACATAAATGCAAGTTTACGAGGGTTCAAAATGGGGTCTTAACGGCCCTATCTGTAGGGAGAGGTAATTTTTTCTTTGTTCCCTTAGTGTGAAGGAATGTCTTGGCTCGATGTTCTTTTTAATTAACTCACACCCTCTCGAGCACTCTCTCAACCACAAGCACAGACGTGCCTGAACAAACACAAAGAAGAAGAAATAAAGAATGCAGAGAAGAAAGAATTTTAAATATTGACAAGAAGAAAGATAGACCGCTAGACTTTCCTATTCGTTTTCCTACCCTCCTTCCTTGTTCCCTTCATCTTTAACGCACTTTTAAGCGCATTCCTTTTTCCGTAAAAATGTCCAGGTAAAAACATCCTGCATCTGATACTGAAGGAGGGCTGTCATGCTCAAACGTTGCCTAACGGGTCAGAATTTTCCTTAACGGCGAAGATCTCGGAACGAAGACAATGTTTTGTTTTCGCTAAGAACAGCCACGTCACGTGACCCTTGCGTTGTCTGAGCCGCGTTCCAAAGGTATGCAGACTGGCCCTACAAATTTTCTTCTTCTTTTTTTTTTTCTTTCCTTTTTCAGTCAACTGACGTTGTGTCTGTCAGGTTGCGAGAGACTGAAGCTATGTACACGCCTGCTGCTGTTGTTTGTTTAGGAAGAGTCTGGGGTCGGTCGCATGGATGTTCACATCTCCTCTCCTCTACATAAAAAGTCCTCCTGCGTTCCCACGGATATGCAAGTGCTTATTCAGGGTAGTCCAACATCAATTCCTGTAAATTATTATTTTTTAAATCTGTACTGACCAGTCTACCCTCGGAAATTATGTCCTCGCGAGTTGTAAATGCTTATCTGTGTCTAGCTTCCGGTATATAGGACTACAGTGATGTTAGCTACCAAACATTCTGTACATACTGACACGATTATTATTGTTCACATGCTCTTTCTCATTTTTCGATCGGCATCTGAAGTCTACAAGTCACTACTTGGAAGCATAGGAACATTCCTTCATTTCTCCCCCATTTTCCTTTTCTCAGTCTTTCTCCAAACAAACGCTAATTCATGTTGGCATAAACACATTTGTCACTCTGTTAACTTACCCTTGTTGGCAGTCTGTTGTCCTCCATCTGAAACATCGCCAACCAACAGCGTACACAGTTTACAATCACAGTTATCGTGATTATTTCTCTTTCTCTCCCCCACTTCTCTCTCTATCTCTCTGTGTGTCACTTAACAGTTCACCACCATCATCTATTAACCTTCTATCTGTCTTTTCTATTTCCAACATCTACGGCCTCTCTAAACACGTTTAGCAATGTCGGAGAAGCTACAAACATTGCTGGGTTACTGCTTCCAACAATGTGTTATTTGTATCTTAATTTCTCACATCATCCACACGAGGTGATGTTTGTAGTAAAACAATTACACTAGGATCGTGTGTACACACCCCTGTACATTCCTCACCTTTCGATTGTCGGCAAGACTTCAAGACTTGAAGACTTCTAGTCCAGGAGCAATCAGTTTGCTTGCTAACGGTCTTCACGTGCAGGGCCGTGCTTGTGGATGTTTGCAGACGTGTCCGCGCGCTGGGTTTCTATCCATGCACTGGTCAGTGCTTGAAACTTTCATCAAACAGCCATTCCATCGGTTTTGTAGGAGGAAGAAAAATGTAGTTTATGGGTGACAGGGAGGACGACTGCACTCGAAACGGAAACACACACCAGAGAGAGAGAAGGAGGGAGGAAAGAGACATTTTTTTTGACGCTGACATGAATTTATTCATGAATATTCATTTATTCCTTGTGGGGATGGAGAAGTTGACAAAATATGCAAAAAGGTTCTTTCCCTACACAATTTCTTCACAAAGAGCTTGAATAATTGTGTAAGATAAAATGTCAGGGTTATATAACATCATCTAAACATAACGATGATACTAATTTTACTTTTTGGTCAGAGCACAGTGGTGTTTACTTTATTCTCTATGTACTTGGAGAGGGTTAGGGTTAGTTTTTTGTATTTTTACCAGGTAGATAATTTTTATTTATGAGTCAAGGAGTGTTATATCGTTTTGTCTTATTTTCAGCTCGCATGATAATCATCTTGTTTTACATCCTGTGATGAACTAGGAAGGGGAGGGGAATGAACTTATCGAAATATTTTTTTTGTGATTCATAGAAATGATTTTTATGAATTAGGTGTGTTTTTCTGCACTTTTATTACATACATAATAGGTCTGGTGACACAGGGCGAGAGACAGAATTGGAGGAGCGAGCGAGTGCAGCTCACCCTAGTCTCACCCTCTCCCCACCTCAGACCCGGGTTGCACTGACACGGGCTGGTCTCCCGGTCGACAAATATAATAAGGAGAGCAATGTTATTGCTCCAGGGATAAACATGTAGCGGAATAGGAAATTGATGCAGTGGGGATGTAGCTGGAAATGAAGGGTGGTTACAGGGGTGGTGGGAAAGGAGGGGTGGGTTGAATCCAGACAAGGGACACAGTGTGCGTGACAGAACGGAGGAAGACTGCCATTGTGGGGAAAATTTCAATAAAACAAAAAATGAAGAACAAGATCAGGATTTCAAATAGAACAAACAAACAAAAAAGGTTAAGAGATATGTGGAACATAAAAGGGTGAAAGACTTGTAAACAATATGGCCTGTAAGTGCAGGGTTGTAGAAGCAAGCTGCCGCCTATTGACCCAATGAGGTCATCAGGTTTGGAGGGAAGGAAGAAAGGGAATAACGAACAAATGAACACAAGAGAGGGAGTGAGGGATAGAAAGATTGAAATGACTGAATGACTCACTTACGTAGGGAGAGATTTCGAACAATGTTGCTAATGTTGGCACTTTATGAATATATTCCATAAGCTAACGGATTTTATCAACTTAAATAATTAATTTGTTTAGTTATTTTAAAGTGAAACTGTTTCACTTACCTGGAACAAGCAGACATAGCAAGACCTACCCACCTATATACACAAACAGGCGAGTGCACAGTAGAATAGATGAAAAATCCAAACGGTAAAAAGAATAAAACACCCTTTCTTTCTTTCTTTCTTTCTTTCTTTCTTTCTTTCTTTCTTTCTTTCTTTCTTTCTTTCTTTCTCTCTCTCAAACACGCACACATCCACACACGCACATGTATTTATATTTTTTACATATACATATAATTTTTCACATAAATGCGGTAATCGTTCAATCCAAGCTGCCTCTCATGATGAGGGGCTTCAGCCAGCTTACTGTCACGAGTTGTGTGATGCTGCACGTGATCTGCTGTCCGGCCGCGAGCGACGATCGATGCTCAACGTATTGGGAGGAGGACATTGCAGATCCTCCTGCTCCCCCCTCTACCTACCAGCACCTTCCACTCCACCCACCGCCACCACAACCCTCCCCACATAGCTACCACCACCACAACCCTCCCGACATAGCTACCACCACCACAACCCTCCCCCACATAGCTAACACCACCACAACCCTCCCCACATAGCTAACACCACCACAACCCTCCCCACATAGCTAACAAGTGGTGATGGAGATACTCGGCAGCTGACTTCCCCTCCTCCCTGCCAAGGTGGAGGCCGCTGCGAAGCCCAGGTATTCCAACCGTTGACAATGCGCCAGGTGATAATGAGAAACAACAGGTTGTCGGCACAAGTTCATTCACTTATTGCAGCGCCCTCTTTCCACAAGGTTGCAGACTTAGTGAGTTAGCTCCTCCTGCTGTGACTTGACATCCATTCGGGTACTTTAAGACCTTTTCATCAGCACCCTCGTTCAGCGGGTGTCTGTACTCACTGACCTGTCTCTAGAGTCATATCAGTCAGCACTTTTTTCAAGTAGGGAACTACTTTCTGATATAAGTCTATAAAGCTCTGCTTTGTACAATACTGACATACATTATATAAAACTGTTACATAACACTGTTACACGATTAAATAAGCTGTGAGTGCATTACACTGCCATGTAACAGGTCTAACTCATTTACTGTGAAAAGAAATTAAAGCTTACGGCGAATGAGTTATTTTTCGTCCATATTTATACATTTATCTTGCTGACAGTCGGCTAAATCTGGCGAGGCAAAGATGACTTTATCCGAGTGCATAGCTCTCACTGCTTCCGCTATCCCGGGTATTCTCAGGGAGAAATCTCCGGAGGGTTTGTCGAGTGCATCTCCATCCACGAGGAGGACAAGCTTTCGCCTCGTAGCTCGGAGTCCAGGCCGACCGAGCGGTTAGCGAGCAGAGAGGACTAAGTGGCAGACTGTTAGATAACGAGATAAAGAACAGTGTCTGTCTGCTAATTGCTGAACTGTTTAACACCGGGAGTTGAGAAATGGGGAGAGAATGAGGGGAAGAGAGGGCGGTGAGGGTGGTGGCGCTGCCAGTGCTTCCTCTACACAGCCATGACTCGTCCTCGTCAGATGAAAGGCAGGATGAGATCAATGCCGGGTGCTGAGACCCAGTAAATGATGAAGTGCACCAGCACTTGCCAGCAAGTGTTTGAAAACTTATGAAAAATGCAGTTTCTGGTTCCAAATATCATTTTCGTATTATCACTTTTTTTTTATAAAATATACTTTATTGCATTTTAAAAATAATAGTTTTATTAAAAAATGTTTTGTATAGAATTTTTCAAAATTGAAGCCATGTAAGAGTTGAACTCTAAAACCACCATGTCAAACTTTCAATGAAGAAATATTTTTTCCTCTCATGTAGGAGTAGCTGCTTCACTCCTTTCTTTTGGCATCACAGTCTTCTTTCATCTTTTCCCTTTAGCATTTCTCTGGCAGTTCCTTTTTTCACATTTTCGTAAGATCGACATCTTCTCCTTTTTTTTAGCCTCTCTCTCATTCTCCGGGGCTTGCAGCCTAATAGTGTGTGCTATCTACTTCCGGTCTCCCGGTGCTTTGTCATTCAAAATGCATGTCGTTATCTGCTTTCGTCGCTGCTAACATCTAACATGTAGATCATCACTTCAAAGCCTCGCTCCTGATTTCTATTTGCTGGAGTTATGGCTCTTGTTTCAAGAACCGCGCTTATCTGCACTTTTTAAGGCCGGGTACCCACGGGTGTACCCCTATAATCTCGTTCCCGAACCTGAGGGCAGATAATCTTAGATAAAGTTGGACGGGCGTATCGCGATTACTCTGGCGCCGTGGTTTATCATTTCTTCACTAAAAATGTTGCCGAGCATGACATATCTTGCTGTTCACTTGGCATTTCTTTTTCTCTTTTCTTTCCTTTTTTTAAACCTCGCGGGATTTGCACTGATAGATTAGTGAAATCCTGTCTTTGAGTCCAGATAATTCTTCCACCTTGCATGGCATTAATATATCAAATTTTGCGTCGGCTGCAATAGTTTTTATTGATCATTGCCATATGCTGTTGTAATTTATGATCATTATCAAAAATAAAATTATCAAAAGGTTTTAAAGACATCTATAGTCATGCCTGTTCGATACAGATCTTTCTTTCTGGACGCATAATTTTTTAAAATCATTTTTAGAAAATATTAAATAAATAACAATGTAATGTACAGCTGTAGCTTTTGATTTTATAAGTAGATAAATAACAGTAAAATTTAATTTTTTTTAAAAACTTAATTTGCTTCAAGCTTGTTTTTTTTTTTCACAGCTTGATGTTCAAGAAACCTAGTAAACTGGCTATTAAAAAAAAACGGTTGTGAAGTAGGCTACTACAGCAAACTGATTACTATCATTACTAATCTTGCCAAAAATTTAGTTTAGAAGTCAAAACTAATCATGAGGACATCCCCATGGAATCTGAACACCCCGATAAGTTCAGCATGGACACAAGTTCGAGTGGTTTTTGCTCTGAGAGACATTACAACTCTGATTCTCCATTTCCCATAGGCAGTGACTCGATTACTGAGTCCTACTCAGGCAAACAAAGACAGAAAGAAGACAGAAAATACTAGATTCACTGGATTTCTTTTTCTGCAAGCCTGTATGATGCCATGATGGAGGCCATCAGAATGATATTTTTGTCGGCCAGAAATACCCGAGTATCGTCGACCGATGACAGCAGCTCACGATGCATCCTGCGTAGGAACCGACATGTTGTGCTCGACCATAATTAAAAAAAAAAAAATGGTATTTTTATGGGAAGTGATAGCGAAAAATAAAAAGTTATTTTCCACCTGCAGCTTATCGGGTCACAATGAACTCCTGGAGAACATGTGTAGGAGGAGAGACAAAGGTGACAGAGGAATAGGGGTAAAAATGAGCGGTGGGGGAGAAATAATCAGACTGCATGATGGGACTGGCTTCCCAGGACTGCTAGAGTATGAGTACAAACTCACATAGCCATCTCTGTATCTCTGTTTCTCTCTGTGTATCTCTGTGTTTCTAAATGGAGGAAGAGGCATTCATCACCGATATCTTTCATTTAGTCTGATACATCAGGAACTGGAACTTTCTGGTAAGAAAAATAATTTGCAGAATGAAAGATGGCCGATCGATTACAGCCAAGCCAGTCTGCCAGAAGTGATGCCGAGGGAATCAAAGGTCGGGCTTCACCTAATCAGTAGGTTGTATAAATAATACTTGAAAAGAAACCAGAAACAGTCCCCGAGACCGCTGATTATTTCACCCAGTGACCTAGAATATCCTCCTGGTTTCCCATTACCACCAAACCCCTCAAATTTCCTTTGTCGTGTGTTCTTTCCCTCTTTTTCTGAACACGTGATTTATTCGTAGAAGCACGAGACAGGATGCAAAGAAGGAGTCTTATACCTTGGAACTAGATGGCCGGGTGGGCTACATCAGCGTTGTTTCATTATCATTAGTACAAGGATCCAAAAAAGACATTCAGACATTCCACAAAAGAAACATTAAATTTAAAAAAATCTACATAAATTGTATAGTAAATATATAGTCTCAGTCTGATGTTCGCTTCCGCGATTCTTTGTTCTCGCCAAAAGTACAGACCCCGAGCAAAAACACAGTCTCTCAATTCTTCCTTCCATCCCAAACCAACTTCCAACGCACGTCTATTGACCACTTCACACAATGCGACTGAAAGATGCATAAGAAGGATGCTGGAAGACAAGTTGGTTTCCCCTATTTTCAGCCAAAAGATTTTCCGAGACCTTCCTCACAGAGACTTTGAGACGAACATCATGCGCCCTCACAAAAATCATTTCACCTTTCACCGATCCTTGTTCTGCCTTTTTCAGCAGAAATTCCAGTTCGTTCTTCACTGCAGTTTATATTTAATATAGATATAGATTAATTATATTAACCGTCTGAGTTTCGGCCATACGGCTGCAACCACAGTTCTTACAAGATTTCAAAGAAGTCAGACATTGTCTTCAGGGTAAAAATACTATTCCCTCGCCTTCACAGTCTTTGTGTGTTTTCATTACCATGGAGACACACAGGACAAGGTCCAGGGATTACAGCTGGAACTAAACTCATTGCAAGCGAATATTCATGGCTTGGCTTAGGGTCAGGCTGGTACGCGCCCATTGAATAACCGCATCCGTCCGCAGGGGGAGAGAATCATAAAGTAGCGCATGATGGAAGGGGAGGGAATCAATCTCACATCACTGCTGTGTACCCGGCGCTGTAACCGCAGTTGTCTTTATCTGAACTACACTGGCTCCCATAAATCACTCGTAAACGGAGGAAAACTTCGGAAGATTAACCACGAAGTAATCTTAGGAAACGTTTGGTTGTGAAGGTTTGAAAGGACGTTTGTCCCTTTGTTTGTCTGTCTTTCATCTCCTTCGATTCGAGAAAGCTTTATTCTTTTCAACCATCTAGAAATGATGAGAATTTTTGTAATGACAATAGCAAGACAAATTTCGGAAAAAATAAAGGTTCTAGAAAAAAAAAAATGAATGGAATGAGGAGGGGGGACAGTTGAGGGTGCAGAAGAGATTCGACCGGAAAGTCCGAGCGTGGAGAAGGAGAAGGAGAGCTGAGTCGTTACTGATGATCGGCTGGCTGGGAACCGAACCCAGAGGGCTGTAGCATTCATCATGCCACGTCAGTGCATTAGCATAGCGGCTAGACACCATGATGACATTTCAGTCGAGACTGGTTTTCCCACGATTGTCTGACCATGGCACAGTGTTGTAGAGGCACTGATGGCGGTAACTACGACATCAGTAATGAATATCTATTACTCTAGGCCACTTTTAAATTATTCTCCTTCTCTCTCTCACTCTCTCTCTCTCTCACACAAAGGGGAGAATGCAGAGTTACTGTTAGAATAATCCAGAACTAAAGAGGTTTACAACCCTGGGATGATCTGCACTTTCAAAACATAAACGCAGACATCGCATCCTAGACAGGGTAGTGCCAGGGTAATTCCCCGCATGACTACGTGGCTTTACTATGGTAATTCCCAGCGTGGAAGCTTGGCTGTGACGGTAATTCACTGTTCCCAGCATGTGACTGTGACAGGGTATGTCCCCGTATCAGCACGTGACTGTGAGGATGATTCACACCCCAACACCAGGATTGACAGGGTAATTCGCGGTGTGAGCACGCGGCTGGGACAAGTAATTCATGGAACACGTAATTCACGGCCCGAGCACGTGACCACAAAAAACAGTAACTATACCATAAATAGCGTGACCTCGACGGGGCAAGCAGCATGCGCATGACAAGGCAAATTTCCATAGAAGGAGGATCCCGGTGGGATCCATTACCATAATGGTAGAAACGTGACAAGATAACCTGCAAATATAATCCCTGCACGAGTCAGTACCCTCGGAATAAAAGATGTTACAGTGGCTGGCTGGATGGCTGGTCTTCCTTCTGACAGCAACGCAGGATTTACAACAGGAAGTGAGCTCAGTCCTTATTGATCACGTGCACAGGGCGGCCTCGTTGTGGAAAGAAACGAAACACCTGATCTCTTTGATCATCTTCTGATCATTTCATGTGGAAAACAGATCTTTAGACGACTGGGGTGACTATTTTTTTAAATACTTCAATACTTCCTTTTCCCTTCTGTTCTCGAGATACACGCTTACAAAACAAACAAACAAACAAACAAACAAACAAACAAACAAACATCACTCTGCATCGTCGTCGTCGTCGTCAGGTGGTTTGTGAAAAGAAAGTACACACGACAGAAAACAAAATATGAACATGATTTGTTGTCACCCTTCTGAATGCATTCTGGTACTCGGCGCTTGACCTTTGAACCTGCCGGCCTCAGTCGCAGACACCGATATATCCACAAGTATTTGTCTGGGGTAAATGTGCCCTCCGATACCTGCAACAGAAATGCTCGCCTGAAGCCCGACACTCACGTGAAATATCAAAGGTCGGCGATGGTGATGTGAAGGTGGATGTGTGGGAAGTGAACAAGGTTTGGGAGGGGACGGGAGGCGGGATGCAGGATCTGCATGCTTGTCATCTGCATACATTTTCGAGGTGGAGGGAGGTGACTTGTTGGCTGATTGAATCGTGTTATGTTGTGCTGGGGTTGACTGGAGTCGTGCATGCATGCCTGCGGGCGCTGTGCATGTCGGTAATGCAATTGTGCAACAGCTGCACAACAACATCGACAGGCTTGGGCTCCATGGTGAATACCAATGATGTTAAACAGGTTTCCAGAATCCCACAAACCATATTAAGGGTATCACAGGGGGTAAAAAGCAGTAGTCACCAGGGACTGTAGTTATGAAGCGAGGGTAAGTCATTTCCCCGGGGTAAACAATAAAAATTTTAATACATCTTTATTCCGAACTTCGAAAGCGATGTCCAGAAGCCCGATGTCACTACTTCATATTTCTTTACCCCCATGACACCTTTGTGATTGCTTATCTAGGGGTAAAACAAAGTCTGCTTGTCTGGACACAAGCCTCGGAAACAAGACCCTTGTCCTCGTGTTCGCCATGTTTCCCGACTTACCCCTCCTTCATGACTCCGGCCCCAGGAGTAGCTGGCACAGGAGGAGGGTTGTGACGAACGTGCACTTAGCTGCTGAAAAAGGCGAGCAGGCGTGGGAGTAGACCTCAGCTGGTCTGGTCTGAGTGTGCCAGTTCTTTCTGATGGAGGATAACCTGTGGTTTGTCTTGCAAGAAGCCTTGCTACCATGAAGGTGAAGCGTGAGAAATGTTGATGGCAACTGCTTTAGTTGACAGGAATGGACAGAGTGGGTGAGATAGGTTGGTAGAGTAGGTCGGAACAGTCAGGTTCTTTATACTTTTTCCATTTCCCAATGTCATACCTTTTCTCTTCTTTCCATTTTATAATAATAAACTTTTTATCCTATTTTTCCATTGTTTTCCATATCAGATACTCTGTCTTTTTTCCATTTTCTTCTGGCGCCCTTTTTGTTTCCATTTCGCGATGCTTCTATTTCAATTTCCATGACTTATGTCCTTTTCGCAATATCTTATCCTTTAAAAAATCCAAGTCTGACCAGAAATATTGGTGAGTTGTATTGCGTGCAGGCTGGGGATCAAGTGAATACACTCCCACGCTCATGCTGGTATTTCTGGTGAGCTCTAGACGGTTTGGAGGGGTACATACCCGCACCTAGTGCTGTCATAGCACAGGGGTTAGTTAACATGACACTAATTCTCTCCTCACTTTTACCTAAACAAACATTGAACCTTACTTTCGGTAGCTGCTCATGCGGAAAATGTGTTTTTGCAGATTAATACAGCCCTGAAAATTTAATGTGATGCTCAATTTGATATTATTTAATAAATGTTTAAATTATTTGACTCATAGAACCTGATTTGAAAGACATGCTATAATAAAGTAGTATTTGACTTTATATCCGCCTCTTGGAATATTGATTTTTTTAAAAGAAACCTTTCATCTTGGATAAGCAGCCATTACATTTTAAACAGAAGGTGATCGTCTCCAGTTGCCGACAGTTTGTGGTTCCAGTCTTAGTTTTCTGTTGCCATTTTTTCAACTTTCAAAAAAAAAAAAAATGAAATGTTTACCCGGCTTTTGAAAAGAAAAGGATAACCTTACGCACAGAAGAACAACAGACAAACTCGAGATCGCATGAGAGTTCAAGGAAAAATAAAAAGCCAAGAGCACGAGGAATTCAGGTCACCATTCACTCCTGCCTCGCCCTCTTGACACTTGTGTCTGGTGTTTTCCTTTTTAATGGACGGAAAGCATTTGTAAGATCACTGACAGATCCCACACCTGCCAAACAAATGTCCAAAACCTGGAGGAAGGCGGAGAGAGGATAAAAGGGAAATCCGTTCCTAGGGGAAGGTGGAGCTCAGGGATGGAGCTTTATTTTACAAATAAGGATTGAACGGCAACTGCCAACAGCGATTTGTCGTCGCTAAGAAACGGTATTTCGTCAGGAAGACAGGTTGGCTTTGTTCTTCTACAAACCAGAACACTTTTGCGAAGACTTGGCTCTTGGAAAACCTTTTTCCTTCGGCCTCGTCGTCTTCGTTGTCCACTACAACATCTACATCAACACGATTTCCTATTTTTCACCTGAATAACAACTCAAAGTTTTAAAGATTTAAAATGTTAAAGGTAGGAGACGACTGCAAGGTCCAGCAATGCTGTTCGCGAACAAAGAAGATGTCCTGAGTGAGGAGCAAGCCAGTTGCTGTTTGTTCAGATGTTTGATTTCCACCTTTGCTCAGACAACGATGGGAGGGAAGCTGGGCAAAAGAGGGATTATCACCTCGAAAACTGAGCTACACTTTCGTCACTCTTTTCTTCTTTGAACTAATCGATTCTGGCAAGTTTCGTATGCACGGTGGAAGGTGTCTGAAGCTCCACGGCCAATATTTAACACGAACTCTTTAGCTACGGAAAACATTAAACGGAAAACCGAAGGCTTACACCTTTCACGATGGCGGAAAAACAAGTGGAACAGGACAGAAAAAAAAGCATGTAAGGCTGTAATCGTGGATTTATGTGTAAATCTTTTTTTGTCCCTGTCAGAATGAGAAGAAGTAAATAGTGAGGAGTAGAAAAAAGGGTTGAGAACAACAAAAAATTTTTAAGTTTTTTTTATTCTTTGATTATCATTTGGGGTGGAACATGATCGCGGTTTGGTGCACCTGGAAAGGAAACAAACTCTCTATGATCTGAAAAACTACAAAAGCTAGGCGCCTCGTAATAAAAAAACAAAACACTAATAAATGCAACAATAAACACTTCATTTTTAGGAAATAAAACAGAAAAAACATTACCCCAAATATTAACTGCTCTGTTTATAGATGCTTGGATTGCATGAAGACAGGCGGGGTAACACAGCGCGAAACGAGAACGATGAGATTATCTGTTCCTGTCTGAATTTGTTGCTTTTTCTATTTACTGATCAGGAGAGAACGAAATGTTTTGTTTCTCTTCTTTTGTCTTTCATCACTTTTGAGTGTTGTCCGACCATCATAAATGAAACATTATCCTGGCTTTTAACTCCTCCTAATGTTTATTGTGGCGGACAAAAGGAAATAAATAATAAAAAATACATAGCTGCTGCATACATTTCCAAGATGGCGATAATGGTGGCCTATGGCATGATGTGTGCATAATGGTTATTACTGTGATATCAGGGATGTGTGTAGGTGGACTGCCGTCTGTCTGCCGAGACCAAAGCTTCGCCTCTTGCGAGGTTCTCCACTGTTAGTCTTGGCGAGCCTAAACAAAGAATGTGACTAAACCGGAAGCTTTGTCGTCTAATGCCTCATTTTAGTAGTTAGCTAGAAAAAAAATCGTCTGCCAGCAGTCCAGTAATACAAGTTCGTGGTCATATACAGCTAAAAACACTCTAAATTCCTCGCAACGCGATTGGTTTAGGAAGGTAGGAAGGAAGGATATACGTGGAAAGTACAAAATCCACGGCAACAATCACCATAGCAACTACTGTCGTTTCATCATGTTCTCGTGGCTTTGCACTGTTCACTGACTGCTGTTGGCGGGATCAGCATGACCCTGGCATCACGTGCAAGTCCTGCCCAGAAGGAGTGGCCTGGACAAGCGGAGATGACTCGTGTTGCAATTATCAGATAGCGCGCAGTTAGCTCCTCTTGTAAATTCCACCAGGGAATGGTCCATGTGTGGGCATCCATTTTGTCTTTCCTTTTTTATAATGTCTGGCTGATTGCCTCTCTTTACTGTACATTTGTCTCGCCTCTTGTCTTGTTTTTCTTGTCTCTGACTTTATTTGATTATTTACTTTCGCTTCTCGTTCCCGTTCGTGGTGGTGGTGGTGGTGGTGAGGATGGTGGTGGTAATAATAGAATTTGTAAAGCGTATTTACCCGTGGAGGCAGGTTCAATGCTCTGCACTAAAGTCTACAAAGTCACAGTCAACCACTAAAAATGAAGCACGTGTCCGCAAATCAAACAAGACGATGGAACTGAAGAATGGACGGAAAGCGTTTGCTGCATTAGGAAAGATATAACATCGATGATAATGTAACAGTATTACTGTTCTCTAAGTAATGCTACTGTTAGCTTAGTGATAATATTGCTATTAGCTAGTGCAAGAAATTTGCTGAAAGTTTTGTTTTTGATGGTCTGCCTCTACCCCCACCACTGCTTTTATTCACACACTTTTCAGCGCGCGCTTATATATATAGAGAGGGGAAGAGAACGACAAAATAAAATAAAAGAAGAAAGAGAAATAGAGATAAAAGAAGGATAAAAAGAAAATAACAAGTAGAGAGGAAATTTGCATAAAACTTTATTTTCACAAGTAGGTTCAAAGTACTTTGTAAAAACGCATTCAAGTACATACTTATCAGGACAGGCTTCAAATGTACCTTTTGTACAACGAACGTGCACACAACACAACGTGCACATCACGTGCAAGGTGTAAGACATGTGAGGAGAGAGAAAGTCTTCTCTGAACTTGTAGCCCGAGTTTCTGTTTTAAAGAGTTTCTGCCATCATTATTCATGTTTCTCGTCTCTGCACTTTCGGACTGGAAACCCTCGTCTCCCCCAAAAATACTTAGTCTTATTTTATCTCGACGACTAGTTCTTTCCAGAAATGTCAAAATACACTCTGGCCCCACGTGGCGAAGCCCCTAGAGTACAAGCCCCTGGGGTTGTGAGGGATTTCCTGGCATGCGACTTCAACTGACGGTCTGGCAGACGACTGTGGAGATAACAAGTTGCACACAAGAGCTAACATGGCGGCGCAGTCATGTAACATTCGGAAAAAAATATTTACAAAGAACGTAGCTATACTACAGGAAACCGCTTATCGATTTGAATCATCAGGGGAGTTAACTGTCATTATCTGGAAACAAGGGAGGAAAGGCAGCCTCAGTGTTTATTTGCGTGTTTGGCGTCAGTGTCTGCACGTGTCGGACTGAAACCCGAGTACCACGTGATCACGAAATCTTCGCTGTCGGATGAAATTATTGATGTTTGTTTTTTGGTTTTTTTTCTGTTCGTAAACAAGCTGCAGGTTATTCAACAAAGTTTTGTAGACATCAAAGTACTGGCCCTTGGCAAGATCAGAGATGTGACCTGAAGGGTTGAACAAGCGGCTAGGGCCAGGCGGTGTGTGTGTGTGCAGTCAGTTGAAATAAATGTTTTTTGAGTTTTAAAGCGTGTATTTTTAAAGAATGTATTTTGAGTTTTAGACCTTAACTATGGCTAGTCCCTAGAGCTGCTTGCTGCACCCGGGCCCTGGGATGGGTGCCATGCGAGGTCCAAAGTCTGACTTGAATTTAAGTCCAAATTTTTTGGCTTAACATCCCTCATCCCAAAAAGTCGGTTTTTGCTGACGACCACGTGAACTTTTAGTCCTGAAAATGAGTTTTTAAGTCGAAAGTTCAGACTCAACTAGCGAAATCGACTTAAAGCTTGATACAGGCAATTTAAAACTTATTTTCAAAGCCTCACATTGTAAGGGTTGTACTTTCACGGTGTGTTGACGTGACCTCTCCCAATCCTCCACATCATCTGCATTCTTCTTTTTACTCATTGTTCTTCGCCCCATCCCTCTGTCCCTCTGTTCATCTTTTCACAATGTACTAATCGTCTCTCGTTTTACTGAAAAAGTCAACCCATTAATTTTAACTTTATTTGTTAGGGTTCGGCTGGTGGAAAATGGGAAGAAATAATGAGACAATTTTGATGACCCTGCTGCTAGTGATGATGTTGGTGGTGGTGGTGGTGATGATGAGATGATTGTCTATGGCAGGGGTCAGAGCGTACAAGCCTTAACTGGACCTTTTCCCTTGTGTCCCTCCCTTTCTCTCTCTCTCTTGATCACGATGACTTAATGCATCTCTAGACTAGAACCACGTGACCGCTCGCGGCTAATACAAACCATTGCCTTGTTTCCTCACCTCTTTGTCATAAGAGGCACATAATTGCTTGGTACCCGCCACACACTTTCAAGTGAGCTTGGCTGTCATACATTGTTAGTAATTTCATTTCCTCCCCACAGAGAAGAGCCTTCATCTGACAACAACAAACACAATCGCCCCACGGCCTGTAGACATCACAGGAAAGCTGTTTGGACGAGCTCAGTGTATTGCCCTCGTCGTCCTTGTTATCCTTATCCACAGTCTTGTCTCGTGAGGACGAACACGCGCACTGTGGCATTGTTTAGAGATGGAGGGAAGGAAGTGGGGAGAGGGCGGGATGGGTGGAGCGAGTGGCGGGTAAATGGACCGAGAGAACAAAACAAGATGAGCTTGTAATTGTGAAAGACAGACAGCCAGGCAGGCAGACAGGGGGAAATCTTCAACAGGGTAATGATTAACAGAATGAAGGATGAAACGTCTAAAATCCTTTTGTCACGATCCCTCCTCCCCTTCTTGTTTCTTTTGTGCTCCCCGCCTCGTCCTTGATGAAGAATGCTCATCTCGCCAACCCATCAGCTCAGGCAGTTATGTATGCACTGAACTGTCGAGGTCATTGATATTTTTTCCTTGGGAAAGTAAGAAACGATTGTTGAAGAAAAAAGAAGCAAAGGAGAACAATAGATAAATAGAAAAAATAACAAAAAATGAGGGAAAGACAGACAGACAAACAGATAGAAGTATGAAATCTTCGAAAGGGAGACATCTGTGCGAACAAGAAATGCACAGACTGGCTTCCTCTCCCGCTTTTACTTCATTCAGATCGTTATCGTCTTTGACATCCGTTCATATGTGAGCATCATTCCTGGGCAGCGCCGTAAAGCGTGCACCAGGCCTGCGCATGCGCTGTCGTAATATTTCTGGTAGCTGAGTGAAATATGTGGCAATGACATGAGTATGGCTAATGGTGGGGAAACGACCCCGGGGGTTTGAACGAAGACCTGGAATGTAAGCTCAGGGAACCGAGGAGGGAATGCGCCGCAAGGGTGGCCCGATAGCTCAGTGGTATGGCGGTTGAGGATCCTGCACGCGGATCTTGTCTCAAAGCTTGATTATTTCTTTCCAGAAACTCATTTCCTTCTTGTCATTTTAGCTCTTTGCTGTCTTCCATGGAGGAACATCGTAGGTAGCAGTAAGCAATTTACAGTTGAATAAACTTTGCCAGTTAACCAGTCAGGAAACGACCCGGCTTTCGTGGTACTTACGTTCCGTGAACACTACTCGTCTCTCCTACTAGGTCACGTGACCATTAGCAGAAAAGCTATGGAACGGCACAGATTGCGGCGGTTTGCGAGGACCTGAGGATCTGACGGGCATTCAGCCATGCTGGAAAATTCTGGCGCTGGCCTCGTCTCCATCTTCATGACTGCAAAAAAAAAAAAAAACCAAAAAAGAAAAACAAAACAAACAAACAAAGTGAGGAGTGTGAGGGATGGCTATCATTCTGAGCGGATGTTTAGGGTAAATGAATGGGTCCCGAGTGCAAGGCAGAGGGCGCCACTGGCGTTCCGGAACTGTCAGTTTAGGTTTGGGTGGGTTTGGTTTGCAAAGGAAAGTTTTCTTCTGGGTTTTCTTTAAGTTTTTTTTTATCGTGTATTCCGGCATCAGTACACATATGGCGCGTGAAGTGCGCTAACAATACACACACGCGTGCAAACACATCAAGCAGTGGAATTAGCGAAGAATTGGGGATCTGCGGGGTTTTTTTGGTTGTTGTTTGTCTCTTTGTGTATTTATTTACTTCGTTCGAAGAAACATTGTTATTTTATTTGTTAAATCATTTGTTATATTTATTTTATATGGGGGTTTTGTTCCTTTTTCAATTGTTTCCTTTTTGTTCCTTTTTTACCCTTTAAAATTTATTATTATTTAGTTTGTGGTTTGTCTCTTTTTTTATTTGTTTATCATTTCTTTTGTGGTGCTTTTGTTTTTTTTAATTTGTCTCTTTATTTGAGTTTTTGTCGATGGATGTCTTTCATTGAGGTTTGGTTTTTTTAAAGTCATTTGTTTTTTCATTTTTTTGTTGTTTTTTAAAGTTCCTTCACGTCTTTTTTCTTGACTTTTTTATTTGTTTAGTTTACTTAGCTGTTTCATTTTTAATCCAGTTGCGAGAAACCGGTTGACCTGTGCTGTTTACAAATTAGCCTAAGTCAAGCAAGTAACTAGTTTACTAAACAAAGTATCATAATTACATGCATGCATGTACAGACATGCAGACAGACAACCTGACATCCAGCAAATGCTCAACTGTGACTATTATCTGACCTTATGTCTGCAAGTTGTTCTGCTGTGACCGTTATCTGACGACGACGACGACGACGACGACGACGACGACGAAAACATGTGTCGAGAGAGAGAGAGAGTGAGAGAGAAAGGCAGACATATCTAAAAGACACATCATACTGTTCTGCTGTAGTGACAGATAATTACTGTCGCTTAAAATGACCTCTCCACTTATTGCATACAATCATTACCATTATCATCAGCTTTATCGTTAATTGTTAATCCCTTTATCGTTAATGGCCCCTACCCCAACACGCTTGGCGTGATGATGCACCATCATCAACAACTACGTCACGCACGAGTACATCAACGACACTCCCACCTTCATTCACCCCACCCACAAATAATGCGTTGAGGACTCATCCAACGCCGTCCTGCTTATTAGTCCTGGTCTCTCGTGCCCCAGTGGTCATGGTGCACCATCGTGACGTCACGAATATGGTGCGAGCTTCATCATGCATGAATGCATTAATAACAATCTTTAAAAAAAAAACCAACAGGAATTATCTGAAGCCCTTTCGGTAGGGACAGGCTAGGATGGCAATCGTTGGCGTGTGAGTGAACTCAGGGTCACATTACAGCATCCTAAAGGTCATGAGATCTCGACCATGTTGGTTTCCTTGATCAATTGTGAGGAACCTGAAAAAAGGATAGATCGTGATTTCAAAACACAATCAAAAGAAATTTCGCTTCCGACGATGACCATGATGATGAAGATGATGATGAGGATGATGATGATGCTGCAGCGAATAAGAGGGTTAAGAATATTTCTTGAGTAATTGTTCCGAGGGGGCGTGGACATTGGCGAGGGTACTGCACTGTCTGTGTGTCATGCCAATTAGGACCACCCTCTGCCCTCAGGGAGAATGTACGCCTGGCAGTAATCAACCGGGTGCCAGACCTGGCGCAGTCCTCTAATGAAGTCGTCGTGTAGGCAACTCGCCATAAGTATAGGTGCATCGGGTAGGTCGGTGGTGGGGATCGGGTGTAGAGAAAGGTCTATCACCATGGCCAGTAAAACACCGCCCTCCGCATTCTTCTCTAGTTCACGAAATATGAAGGTACTTGGTGTAAATATTTGTTTTATGTAAAGTAAGATCACCCATCCTTTGTCGTTGCCGCGTGCCTGATTTCTCTTCCCATCTTGATTATGAGGAATGAGGGACGAAGTTAATCAAAATTCAATTCCCTTCGCTTCTGGCCTCCCTTGTGAGACACAGCAGTATGTCTTGGCACACTTACCTCCCCTACCCTGCACCCACTTACCTCCCCTTGCCACACGCACCAGCAGCAAGAAAGTGCGTGTGTGTGTTGCGTGAGGGGTTTGGGGGTTGCGGGGTGCTTATGTGTGTGTGTGGTAAGGGGTGGGGGCGCAGTAATCGCACTTTATCACAGGTGGCGCTCTTAGCTCTATATCGGTCTGCCCGCCTCATTTCAAGTGATAAACATTTATACACACAGGAGAAACAGATTCCGCCGAGAATAGAATACCTTCACGTGTCTTACAGACCGCTGCAGTTAAAGGTCGATCAAAGCTTCAAGCACTTGTCTCTGTTCTTTAAATATCACATTCATTAAACACACTTAAAAATCTGTTAAAATCTCTCGCCCATTAAATACACCTGTTTTGCTTTGCACTCGTTGAATCCCATCGTTCTTTAAATACACTTCTTTCTTCTTCCGTCTTTCAATCGTTCCTTCATCAATGACACAAAGTCTGTTATAGCATCTTTTTTTTCTCTCTCATATAATGATATTAATTTACTAATTTTCGTTTCATCAATCTATCTATCTGACCTTTTTTTCAGGTATTCATTCAGTCCTTCTACCCATAATAGTTGTCTGGTCTGGCTGTCTGTTCGACTAATAACTGACTCTCGTCTTCAAGCCTTTTCTATTTCCGAAGCGCAAAGTATCTAGGAGGGTAAAAAAAATGGATAAAGAGCTAAAACATTTTTTTTTTGTCTCCGTTCACCTCGCCTATTTTCAAGAAGAACGGAAGTCCTGGCCAGACTAATTACCAGCATTTCCATCCAAACACGGGGCCGAGTTCCTGAGGGGGGATGCGACCCCCACTTTCGCATTTTTGTCATGCCTGCCGTGCCAGTTCGTCCTCGCTGATGTTGAGAGGACGAGTGTGTTATCCAGCACCTGCTGAGGTTTTTTTTTTAACCCCTGACCCTTTGTGTCTGTCAAGAAGTCTATTACTGTATCAGATCATCTAATTATCTCTGGATGACGATCGGACCCGCAGATGCACGGACAGCCGGACAAGCAGGCGCACTGACATTTCTCTCTCTCCACACACACAATTACACTGCAACATATTTTGTTTACGACAATATTTGTGTAGTCTGTCGAGCGCATGCTCTAATTAACACTTGGTATTTAGTACAATGGCCTCCTGGAAGTACCCCGAACCCTGTAACGATCTCGCTCATCCTCTCATCATCCCCTTCCACCCACAAGCTGCCTCGCTGGCGGGCGGCAAGAACTGGCAAAGAAAATGGAAGGTGTGTGGGGTGGGGTGGGGTGGAGGGGGAGAGAGTTGAAGGCTAAACAAACCCCTCTCTCACCTGTACTTCATTTTCTGCCAGGTACTGGCTGAGCCTAAATTCTTGCATGTCTGAGATAAACTGATCTGGCCTCAGCAAATGCGGAGTGACTGGGTTATGTCAGGGTGTCTCTTAGATGTGCCTGCCTTTGTCTCACTCTCTCTCTCTCGACACATGCAAGGTTCCATCATCATCATCGTCATCGTCATCGTCATCTGAAGGTTACAACAACTGAGTCCAACCAACCAACGTCAGACATTGTTTCCCTTCGCGTTTCCCTTTTGTTACCCTCCTACATTTAATGTTATATACAACTGTGTTTATTCCAGATAAACAACTCATAAACATATGTAAGCTTACGCAGGAATGCGATGGAGTGGTCGTTACTTCTAAGCAACCTTTGCACACAACTTCAAACAACTTGCTATTTTCAACCTTCACATGGAGGTTTCTTTTCTTCTGCATGGAGGAAGCGTGTGTGTAGGGGAGGGGAGAACATAATCGTAACGCCAGGATAATAAACATAAACTATTTGTCAGGATATCATTACAATTAACTCTTAACCATCACATTGCTGTTCGTCTGTCAGTATTAGCATATACTTACTACTTAATCCTGTTATGGGATGAGTCTGCTAGTGTACATCTATAAGGTTTGTACTTAGAAGTAAGAATCGTTTTTGAAAGATATATATATAGGTGAGGAATATGTATAATGCATTGGTACACTGAGATTAAATTGAAATTATCATATCAGGATGAGGAGGGGAAATGCCCAGTAGAAGAAACGATAACAAAGACAAACGTATTTTAAAAAAAGGTCGAGAAAAAAATGAAGAAAAAAAAAAGAAGATATGAAGAAGGCGTTCAACCGACATCTTGTTCGTTCATCATCTGGCTGCGCGTGCAACAGCTCCTCACACACTGCCCCAGTTCCAGACGTCTGCTGTAATTATGTGGGCGACAGGGACGGAAACCAGGTTGGAACAAATAACTAGATGAAAAAAGTCTTCACTGGCTTTCGTGGGGTTTCGATTGGATCCTTATTTTACCGCTGGCAGCCTGTATCACGTGACATGGCTCCGTGCCTCGCTTGTCGCAGTCCCTAGCGATGACACGTTTTTAAAAGATGGTGTATAAGGCTTCGGATTTCTCTTCCCTTCAATAAAACCGTCCCTTTCTCGTCTTTTTAATCAGTCTCCTTTTTTTAAAATTTCTCAGGCAGCAATTTTTTTTATTTTTGGAAAAAGTCGGCGGATGTTGTTAACAGATCCAATGGCTGGCTGGCCAAAGCTGCTGGCGGTGAAATTTGGCGAAGCTGGGTGTTGCGGACACCCACTGTCTCTCTCTCTCTGAAACAGATCCTTCATCGTCTCTGAAGAGGTGGAAGTGGGTATCGTGAAGGGAAGGGGCAGGGTGGGAAGGAGATCGTCTGCTAGACATGCTTGCTGTGCCAAAGTGCTGAAGCGCTCACCTTCACGCGGCAGCTACTCCAGGTGACGGTAGGTTTGCAGTCAGGTGTGAACACCTTACCTGTAGAAACGGTGGATCTCTGTCTTCTCCCCTCCCCCTCCTCTCTCCTCCTCCCCACCTCCTTACCTCATCCTCCACCTCATCTACGCATGCGCGAGCGCAGAAATGCACTCAGCCAGACAGAGCCAACCAGACAGACAAGAAGGCAATAACCAATAGAAAAGCGATTACCTGATACGTCCGTGGGGTGAACAGGATATGTTGACTCCCATCCTGCACCGAATCGAAGACATATTTTGTCACGTGACCCAGTAATATAAACCAAATGGAATAGAACGGAATCACTTAATAAGGCATCTTCCCTAAACCTTACAGATACTTCGTTTTATTTATTTTATTTATCTTATTTATTTACAGGCCTACCTGCAGACAAGCTGGAGTTCTACAAGCAGGCCAAGACGGAGATAACGTATACCAGGGATGGAGATCAGTGGACAATAAATGTAGGAATCGTTGGAGTTCCCAACGGTTCTAGGGTCTTTAATTTCGTCATGGGTCAGCCCTATGACTCCGTCAACATTGATGGCACGCCGTTAAAGGTTTGCTACCATCCTGTCGTCTTTTAGTCACTGTGATGTGTTTTTTATTTATTTATTTTTGACTGAGATATTTTTTTCACTTACCCCATAAACTTATCTGCTCATTCTAGGAGTTCATACTCTTACTGGCTAAGATCAGAGTATCTATCTATTGTGTTTGTACAAGCTATTCATAAAGATTAATGAAGTCTCGCCTTTTATCGTTTCACCTCCCAGAGCGTGATTACCTTCGAGGGCGGAGCCTTTGTTGAACAGCACAAGGAGGCGGGACCAAGGGAAGCGGAAATGAGCATCGTTAGGAAAGTCAACGGGAACACCATGGAGGTGGTAAGCATCTGGTTAGAGATGTGCATAGGTGGATAGTTGTCTGCACCTTTACTCTCTCGAACCCTCGTTAGCAATCCTCAGTTCACGATCGAGGGAGATAACTGGTATGGCCGTTTTATAAAAATTATAGTTGTCGTTCCTATTCTCTTTATTAGCAAAAGATACCTTCAATAATCAGTTGACTTTTCTTGCTTGAAATTATTGAAGAAATACAAGTATACATCAAGTAAGGTTCGTTTTCCACAGCAAACAACGGTTGGAGGCGCCACGATGACGTCGATCTACAACAAAGTATGAACGTGATGACGTCATCACGAGGGGGACATGGCTGCTTCACAAGCTGAGAATGATGTTGCGGATTTTTTGTGTTTCATGCTATGAGTGCGAAACTGAACGCGCAAACAAGTGCTGGATATTTATTTGTTTATTTATTTATTCATTTGTTTAGATATTTATTTCAATTTTTATACGAGGCTAGCCCAGGTGTTTTGTGAACTCGGAGTTCATCTCGATAATTTTGATGTTGTGTTCTACGTGTGCCTGCTCTGTGACTTCAAACATTAAAGCTAACATCTCGATGTGCATCAAAGCCTTTTTTATGTCCTCGCTGCAAGAGAAGAAGAAAAAGACGAAGACTTCTGAAGACCAAATGCCTGACTAGATTGATGTTCAAAGATAATTATTCTGTCTTCAAGCTCGCTCGTATGGAGTGAACACCTCTCATTTTTCTGTGTTATAGCTTTTGATGTCCTCGAATGGTAGACAAACCATTTTAATGGCCTTTTCTGGTGCTACAGTCGTTTATTTGCTTAATACTGAGTGTGAAAAAAAGGACTGGTATCATCAAATGTGAGGAGTATAAATCTGATTGATGCTGCTTTTTTAAACAGAATAATAAAAAAATTGGAGATAAAAATAAAATAATAAAAATAGAAGAGAAAGATTTTCCGGAAATTCTACTAATGTAAGAAGAAATAAATACACGCTTTTGCCTTTTCTTGTTGTAAGTTCTGGCACGCTCATGTTCTTGTAACTGATAAGCTTCGTCAGCAGAAGTAGAGGTCGACCTCCCAGGTCGAGTTGGCTGATTCTAATGCTTGAAGCTTGCACGTGGTGCGTGCGGCCTCGCTCGTGTTCCAAGAGGGGCAAGGGGTGGATTCCGGATTGTGTGGAACGTGTGTGGTGAAGTGGAGGTGGGTGGGAAGAAGAATATTCGATAATTTTGCTGTGAACAGATGAGATGACGTATGTGAACGCTGTGTCTGGCGTGTGAACGCTGTTTGCAGAGCTGAAGTGAACAGACATGCGCACAGGACATGTGAATGGCGCGCTGAGGAAATACCTGCTGCGATTTTTGTTTGTTTGTTTGTTTTGTGTTATGGCGAGCGTCTACTTTCCCCGCAGGTGCAATTAATGTATGTGTATTAACTTATTAAACTGCCTTGAGCTTGCACTTTTTTCTTTGTTGATGTGTGTGTTGTGTGTGGCTGGAAACAGTTCAATGTGTGTGTGTGGACTGTTGGAGTAGTGATGATGATGATGATTGATGATGATCACAGAGATTAATACAAACAGCACAATAACATAGGGGTGACAGTTTCAGTAAATTAAGAACAATAGCTCAAGCAGACGTTGTCCAGCAGTCATCTCTTTTACCGACATTTGAGTGTCATATGAACACATGAACAGAGATATGAACATATGAACGGACATATCAACAAATAAACAGACATATGAACAGCGCTGCTTTTAAAACAAAGCTTTCCTATAAATATTACAGTGTAATAAACAAACCTTCCTCAGAGACAAATACCGATAGTTTCAATGAATCGTGTGAGTGCGAGTGTACGGAGAGTAACAGGAGGAAGAGAGCTGAGGAAGAAAAAAAGCAAATTAAGAAAAAAAGGAATTTAAAAAAAAAAAAACCTCCACACAAACCTCTATTCTTTAGAGCGTGCAGAGTAAAAAGAAGCTGTGGTGGAAAACTAATCAACAACTTATATCAGTGAGCCAACCATGCATTTACAAGAAAATTCCCTGTCAATAGGTGAAGTAGTTCAGCGCGATTTGTGCAGAAAACCTATAAATGACGCTTTACTTCACACTCCCTGCCAGGAAGTCGCGAGTGGGATAAAGGGAGAGCATCCATGACTGTGTCTGTTCAACACTTTGTTATCTCCCATTTCGCTCTCTGGCAACACTATAAATATGGAACAGCTTTCATGGAGCGAAGGATGTCGTCATAACGGGTAAATCAAGAGCAAGCCTCCTACCTCCGTGGTTATAAAATGGCGTCCAGAGAGCGCGAGGTATCTCTACCCCTGAAACTTTAGTTATCAATCACTGGTAAATTAACATAAAGCACGGTTCAGCGGGCGTTGAACTACGAAATCAATTAATGTTTTCTAAATTTCGCCACGGATAAAAAAAAGGGTCCTAGATACTCAAATGCCTAGCAACAACTGACTCCAGCGACAAGTCCAGCGTCAAGACCGTACAACACCAGTGGTTACCCCTGCCTCGGGTGTTACACGGTCTTGATGTCGATACAGCATGACACTACTGAGACGATGCCTCGTTACATAGTTTCTGATGTCTCCGAGGCATTCCCGCATGTCATCATGGAAAATCCCTGTCAATGGCTCACCTTGTTAGCCACTGAGTGAGCAGTGTTCAGGGAGTGAACTACCCGTGCAAACAGCCCCGGGTACAGTGCGACACCAGTAACCGGTGGGGTAGCCAAGAACACGCCGGTACAAATCCTCTTACCTAATCTCTTATCTCTTGTAGGAATACAAGTGTTCACATAAGATGACTCAAATAAAAACACAAAGAACTTTCATTATGTGAGTGTGTGATTGCGTGTTTGTGTGTGAAATGTCAGGTGTGATCTGTCTAACACTCTAACCCTTTCAAGTTATACAGCATTAGTGACCTAGAGTTCACATACAAAGTGTATATAGTAACACATTTCTGAATATTTACTTGCAGTTTGAATAAAATATAATATACGTATGGGACAGCAAAGCACGCGCGCGCTCGAACACACACACAGAAGACCTTAAAATATTTCACATGTGTGTGTGTGCGCGCGTCGTGAAAAGAGACAAAACTAATGAAAGGTAAGTAGTCAAGATTCTATGGAGGTAATATCTGCGGTCCATTGTCCTCAATTATGAATTTTATTAAATACTACAAAATGATCGGACTAATACGAAATTACTTATGTACCAAATCACCATGATCTTTGGGGGATGGAATATAATCAGTTCCACTGATTGTCTGTAATTTAAAGTCCATAATCTCAGAATTATTTACTCGCTTTCCACCGACAAACAGCTAACAGCTAATCCCGGGTGGTTACGTGTTGACCACGAGCTGCTACTGTCCCCGACCACAGCTGCCGGCAGTCTTACGTCATGAATGGCCCCTGGACGTCACGTCCACCCAGTTATGGGCGGGTGGGAGTAAATCTCCGGGGCCTACGTTGCGTCAGACAAAGCTACCCAGCCAGATGATGACGTCGCGTCAGGCGTCAGATGCAGGTGGCGCCGCAGGCATGGAAGACGGGAAAGAAGTGGCCCGACTGACGACGTGTGACGGTTGGCTGGTGATCAGCAGCGAGGGCTCTAGGACAGTAAGCACGAGCGAGATGACCACGTGATCTGACGCTTGATTGACCCTCTTGCCCCGAGCACCGACGTCACAAGGTCAGCCAGATTGCTCAAAGGCAGCTGAACACCACAACACTCTTTCCTTTGTTCTTGGAACAAAACAACCTATCAACACCAGTTGATTAATACAACGACCGGCCAGCCGGCCATCCCATCATGGCGCGGCACGCCTCAGACTGTTGACCCTGACAGTCGCAGTAATTGCTGTCTTTCACACCTCCCCCTTCCTGTTACTTTTCCCTGTCCCCTTCCACCTTCCAGGCTAAAAAAAAAAAAACCCCGAGCTGACTGTCTTAAGGACAGTGCCACCTACAATAATTGACAAAACTTTTACTTTCAGACTCACTGTCAGCTAGAAGCTAACGAACAAATCATCTAACAGTAATGAGATAGTATATAAATAAGATACCTTCGCTCATAAATAAGATTGACAAAAATAAAAGATGGAGACCTATTTCTCAGGGTTCCCTCCTAAATTGGAAATTAAATTG
Source organism: Pomacea canaliculata (assembly GCF_003073045.1). Lineage (NCBI taxonomy): Eukaryota > Metazoa > Mollusca > Gastropoda > Architaenioglossa > Ampullariidae > Pomacea > Pomacea canaliculata. The sequence goes on from NC_037600.1 coordinate 13,428,420, forward strand.
AATGAAGAGGATGATCAACTAGTTCGACTGGCAGTAAAATAAAATACCAATCCTAATGTCACCCGTCTAAACTTTGCTGTTTCCCGAGCTGAGAGAACAGCCATAAAGCTGGCAAGAGAGACAGATGGCAAGAGAAATACAAAAATCTTTGTTTGTGCTCATCGAAAAGAAAGCAATGTTCCTTTGCTTGTACTTATAAGAAGTTCGCTTCTATTGACACCCACAACCACCCCTTCCTCACCACACAAGCACCACCAGTCGTCACCCTTGTTATCGCCTGTTGTGTAACGATGACCAAGTAAAGGTGAGGTAGACTCGGTGGACACGCTCTGCTGGTCACGGTCTTATCGAAGGTAACTACCCGTACCCCGCGGAGGACAGGTGCTTAAACAACTGCTCCACGTCATCACTGCTATCACTCTAAGCTTGTGTGTGTGTGTAAGAGATGATTACGCAAATTGGAATCAACCAATTAAAATTGTTAGACTCGCTCGACCTTTGTACTCTCCACCAGAAGAGACAGACCAGGAGCTTTCCCGAGGGTTGTTAGTCTCACTCGGTACCTTCTACCGATGACACTTGTGAGCCACGTGTGGACTATCTTAGTGTGCTGACTCAGAAACGATCATAATTTTTTTTTAAAAAAAAGGCTTGTGGAAAAACGTAAGTTACATTTTTATTGTCTGCTTTTGAAACCTATTTATATTTTTTTCACATTTGAGTTATCAAAACAGAATCCTGGCCGCGTTAAGAATGAAGGAGAAAGTTAGTTTAATATTAGTGTGTCAGGTTTCTGTTATATCGTGTTATTTAGTTTTGCTGCAGGAAACCTTGTGGAAATGGCCGTTGGACTGAAAGACTTTTCAATGGTGAAATATCTTGCATCTGGAAGTAAGTTTTTAGCGATTACTGCATGAATAAGACAAATGTTCTTCAGCACTTACACTTAAAAAATAAACAACAACAACAAACATGTAAAGGCGCACTCAAGAGACAGAGAAATCCAGATCCATTTGTTTTTAGGAGGCAAAATAAACTCACGACTTATTTCTACTGTGTAAGTAAATTAATCTACAAAGCTGGAATGCGAGATGACACACTGTGGTATGTTGTTGTTTTGGTATGTTTGTCAACATAACGTCATTTTAGGTGTAAATTGGTGTATTTGTATTTTGACTTTTTACACACTTTTTACATCGTATTCAAAATGCACAAACTAAATTAATATTTGTTAAAAAAAATGTCGTTTTGCACCTTTTGAGGTAAGAAGTATTCTAACGACGGTTGCAGGCTTTGCCAGAGTATTTCTCGTGCGGAAGGTCGGAGGAAGAGACGACGGGACGCTGTACGCCATGAAGCGGGTACCCAAGGGAAGTAGCAGAAAAGCCAAGCGCGTGCGCATGGAGCGTGACGTGCTTGACTACATCCGGTATTTCCCGTACGTCACCAACATGCACTACGCGTTTGGGACGGAAGCGGCCGTGTACCTGGTCACAGGTAAGTGGGAGACATTTATATGTAACGATTAATAATGACGTAATAATTTGAGAGCGACACGAGTTAATTAGAGGGAGGAAGCCGGAGTACCCGGAGAGAACCCCAGATGGTCAGCCCTGTGTTCTCATTTCTCATTTCCCTCTCTCCATAATCCTGCATTCTTTTATTTGTTTCTTTGATTCTTTGCTTGGAGTCTCTCTTTCATTCTTTCAGGCTGCTTTTCTTTTTATTTGTCTTTCTCTGTTCTTAATTAGTGGTGGTGGACAGTTGACGCCATCTTCTTATGAATGTTTTAGTCGATTCGTCGGCTTTATTTTTTTGCTAAAATTCCTTGCAGACTTCGTGCGCGGCGGCGACCTGTCCAGGCTTCTGCACGAGCGCAAGTTCTTGGAGGAACGTGACGTCAGGATGTACGTGGCTGAGCTTGTCCTGGCCCTGACTGGTCTTCACAGGGTGAGCTTCATTATTGCATGTGGTGGTGGTGGTGGAACTGAATGACGATAACTCTCCCTGTATCTGTGTGTGTGTTTCGTTTTTTAGAGCGGAGAGATTTATGTGGGTGCGTAAAAACATTTTCAAGCACACCACGTGACATATATCTGTGTATATATGTGTATGCCCGTGCATTTCTAACAGGTCGGAATTGTCCACCGCGATCTCAAGGAGAGAAATATTCTTCTGGATTCCAACGGACACGTTGTCGTCGCGGACTTCGGGTTCAGCAAGTTCCTTAACTTGTCGGAGGTTTGTGTGAACAGCTCACTCCCCCATCGCTACCCTCCGTCTCTACGGGTACAGAAGGGGGTACATTTTGTTTATGTCACTTTGTCAAAACATTTTGAGGGAATATTATCATATTTACTTGTTTAGCTGTAAACTGAAAATACACAGGAAAATACCGTCTTGAAAGTTACATGCCTACCTTTTAAATTAATTAAATGAACACCTGTTTATTTTTATTTATATATTTTATAATTATCTGTAACACGTGTTACAGAAGGAAAAGACCTACTCCTTCTGCGGTACCTTAGAATACATGGCGCCGGAAGTGATCAACCATACTTTAGGAATGGATCAGGTGAGTGAAATCATTTTTAAAACATTATACAATTATTAGCACGAAATATTCAATACGGTATTATTTTGCAAGACTTTTAATAAAATAGTAATAGAAACAACAAAATAATTACTCAACATATCAGTAAAAAGTCCAAACAGTAATTTTGCTGCACAATGTTTTACCGAACCTGTGTTAAGATAATTCTTTCTTGGCCTCAAACTCAACGAGTTGTCCTTAGTCGGACAAATACAGACAAAGGATTATGTAACAACTTTCCCAAGCTTGGATAAACGGTTGTCTACATCTGTCATGTCAAGACTGTGGATATTAAATAGAATGTGAAATGTCTGTAAATGTACATGGGAGACTAACAGTTGCGGGTGTTGTGCTGCAGGCAGTGGACTGGTGGGCTCTGGGTGTGGTGACGTGTAAGCTTCTCGGCGGGTTGTCGCCCTTCTGTGTGGAGACGGAGACAACTCTAGGAAAGCCATCTTTGAGTAAGTCACCGCCATTCTATCTTCGGTTTTGTTTTTGTTTTTTGTTTGTTGTTGTTTTTTGTTTTGTTTTGTTTTTTCTGTTTGGTTTTTTTGTTTGTTTGTTTGTTTTGTTTTGTTTTTTTGCTTTTTTTTCTCTCCACAACCCATCCATGTCCGCTAAGCCCCAAACTTTTTCTCGCCTGCCTTTCCTTCTCCCTTTCTTGCCCCGATCCTCCTAATACAAGAGAACCCTTTGTCATGATTTGTTGTAATATTATTTTTCAGCCGTATCCTGCACGGGCAGCCGACCTTTCCCCCGGCGGCGTCTCTCGAAGCCCGAGACTTCATGCAGGCGCTGCTGACAAAAGATCCCGAGAAGCGCCTGGGATCTCGCGGAGTGGACGAGATCAAGGCTCACCCCTTCTTCCGCGGACTGAGTTGGGACGAGGTGATGGCCAAGACCAACCGGGTGCCTTTAATACCCGAAGTTCTCAGCGACCAGGAGCTGACTGAGTCTCACAAGCGCGTGCCTTTGAAGGAGTGTGACGTCACAGCGCCCCCTGAAGACAACATTTTTTATGAGGTTGTACAGCACACAGTTTGTTGTCGTGATGGTCGCCATCATCATCGTCATCGCTTTACTTGTCATTAAAAGCACAATAGGCTGATCATTACCATCACGTTCGATGTCTGTTTCAGGGATTTACCTATGTGGCAGCCTCCATCTTGCTGTCAGAAATAACGGACGAGGAGGACCTGTCAATGACATCTGACTAATAGTCTCCTGCAATTCTGGTCTTGATTGGCCCGCTAGCAAGTTGCTAGTAGTATCATTGTTTACAAAAGTGACAGTCAAGGTAAATATCATAATGTGTGCAATATTTTATCATTGGACACATCCCAGGATGAACTTTTAAGCTCATAGACATTGTACTCCAGTCCTGCAGTCAGTCATGTTTAACAAATAATTTTAGATGACAAATTTACATACGTATATTTTGAACATCAACGATCACAAATTGAAAATGAGAGTTCATGAGGTAAAGCATGTAGAAATATAATTATTAAATGGTAAAATTATATATATATTGAATATTATGTTGAACATAAGAAATAAATTGAATAAAAGATAATATTTTAGTTGTCTTTAGAAGTAAAGTGCTCTCCATTCAATAAAGGTGTTTGAGTGACAGATAATATGCTTGATCAGAAAGCAATTCTTGAACAAATCACTAAAACCTGTTTATTCCAGACGAATTTACAAATTATCAGTGATGTTTGCCAGTACTTGGCAAATGACAAGTGCTTGACACCAGAGGACAGAGCTTTCTTTAATCAAGTGTACAGTGAGTAGCGAACATGGATTCTGACATTATATTTATATTCTGACATTATATTTATACACACATTCATAACATCACAAGTCACTTCGCTCTATATAGAGTGTTAGCATTACATGTACACACTACATAATACAAAATAGCACTAACACACAAGAGTCATACTTGTGTAGGGTCTGAGTATATTATGGGATACACTACACTATCACTATTACAGGTTATCATAGCATTGAATGATTTCATTACATTTGTCTCATTTTCATATATATACTTTCAGAGGATGAAATTCTTGAGAAAGTCCAGTTTCTGGATGACTGCCTTGTGCCGGGCAAGATGTTTGTTTGCACTTCAAGAGAAAAGACAAGGAGTTTATATCATGCTGCCTACATAAAGAATATGAGCTCTGTGGCGGAGTTCTCATGCTCCTTTCGAGTGTGAGTATGCTCTTTAGAAATTTTGCATTTATATTTCTTATTATTATTAAGGTATTTTATCCTTGAAAAGATTTCTCTTTGGAGGGAGGGGATGAGGGAAGGAGGGGAGGGGTAACCAGCCTACCCTGCGGGTTGTTTGCACACACATCTAAAAACGCGGAAAAGCAGGCAGATATAAACAAGACCAATGAGTCATTTTTAAATATTATTTACGCTTTTCTGGACATGGGGACATTAGATGACCTGGAATGGGGTGAGTTGTGAGTTGAGCAACTGCCTTGCTTGATGTTCCATCCATGAGACCTCCACCTAGTGTGCGTCAAACGAGTCTATTTTTACATCTTCATCGTATTTATTTGTTTACTTTCATTGAAGCGTTAGGATGGGAAAGGAAGACAAATAATATTATTGTACGACAACAGTTCATAATATATAAAAGAACTATATACCCCAGTTATGTTGTTTTGCTCTTCCGTGTTTTTAGCTGTGTGTGTGCTCCATTGTCGCCGTTCCTCTTCATCCTGGCCATGGACTGGATCATGAAAACTTCCACCGACAGTGAGAGGAGAGGGATCAGATGGACCATGACTATGACAGCAACAACAACGCTGGAAGACTTGGACTTTGCTGTCACACAGCCACCAAGACATGCATGAAAAAACAAAGGCCTTCTCAGAAACAGCTGGAAACCTTGGCTTGAAGGTCAGCACAAAGAAAACGAAAAGTATGAGAGTGAACGCCAGAGTCCAAGACAGCATCAAACTAAATGGAGAAGAGATTGAGGAAGTTGACAGTTTCACCTATCTTGGGTCCAAAATGTCAAACACCGGGGATGCGGAGGTGGAGATTCGAGCCCGACTGGCGAAAGCCAGCCACGCCTTCGCCTCACTCAGGAGCACATGGAAGGCAACAAACATCAGCCAGAAGATCAAACTGAGAATCTTCAAGTCAAATGTGATCAGCACCCTTCTTTACGGATTAGAATCATGGAAGATGACCAAAACCATCAGTAACAAGCTTGATGTCTTCTATAACAGATGTCTCAGGCGCATACTTAACATCTGTTGGCCAAACACCATCACCAACGAAGAACTCGATCCACCAAAGAACTGAAACCGAGTCCATCACCACGCAGGTTCAACGAAGGCGTTGGCGATGGATTGGACATGTGCTCCGCCAGCAGACAGCAGACCTTTCCAGAGTCGCCCTACGATGGACTCCAGACGGCCGAAGAAAACGAGGCCGCCCAAAGGAAACTTGGAGAAGGACAATGGAAAGGGAGATGAAAGGAAAGGGCTGGACATGGGGTCACCTAGAGCGGGTTTCAGCCGATCGACATCAGTGGCAGACTCTGGTTGGGGCCTTGTGTGTAACCTGATGCACGAAGAGGAATAGACAGATAGTGCTCCCTTGGAGAGTTTCACTGGGTGTCTCTCATAATCTCCGAGTGTCTCTTTCCCTTTTACCACTCAGTTTGCTGGAGTGATAAGGACAAAAATTATTTTAATGTGAATGATAAATTCTTTGATTTGTAGGATCATAAATATTCTTACAGCAAATTTAATAAAAGAAAGCAAAGCAAAAATAAAACACTGAAAAACTTTATTTGGCAGTTTATTGCTTAAAAAAACACACAAGCGCGCGTCCACTCCCGAGAGCTAGTTATAAAGCATGTGTCTTGTCCAGGTTAGTGATACAAACAATGCACAAAATGGTCAAATCTGTGAAGAGTGTCTCGTAGAAATTACAAAGATACAATTTGAAGTCCAGAGAAGAAAAGGCGACAATAACGTGTTTTTGTTTTTTTTTGTTTTTTTTTTTAATATATTTTTTTATATTATACAGTAGAATTTATCAACATTAACATGTCTAGAGTACCTCTCTAGGGAAAGAGAGAACTTCCCGTACAAAAGAATGATCTACTCGGCAACGCTTGTTAGAAACCTGGTCTTTCGCCATCATGTCCAGGTGAACTTTCGTCTGGTCCACCTCGGTAAGGTCTTGGGAAGGCCTGGCACCATCTAGCTCAAAGCGAACACGCTTGCAAGCCCTGGGTCTGAGAGCTTGCATGGAAGACACATCCAGACCCATGTCCAGCTCCCGACACCTTGTGATGGACAAGCCCAGACTGCCGAGTGAGGACCTCGTTGCTGACAGACAGCTGCCACACAAGGTGCTTGTACATGGGAGGACATGAGGGTATGGAGGCTCCGCCCATTGAGTGGGTGGCTGTTGCATGGCCGGTGCAACATAATAAAAATCCTGAAACAGATATTAAACGCATGTTATTATTATTATTAATGTAGCTGATGGAAGTATCTATAAGAAACAATGTTGCAAAACACTCTTCTAGAAATCATTTACAAAAGTCGTAAGCAAAGCTAACAAAGAAAACAATTTTAGCAGGTCTTTTCATTGTCTTAGTTTATCATATCAGAAGACTTTTTATTATTATCTTAACGGCCCTCACTCAAGTGCATTGAGAAAGGAACATCAATTTCAATGATGCCAGATGATAATATTTAACTCTATAAACATTCTATCTTAGTATTGAATGCATTAATTATCAACAACAGGTAAACAATAAATAGGAATGTTTTAAAAACAATAGAATAAAGATAAGCATACCTCGAAATATTTGTGGGTGGTGCGGATGATGCAGGACTGGGTATCGGGATCGCACGCACGTAGACGTGAGTCGTCTTCCGCCTCGTTCTCACCCGGTGTCTCGGTAAACTCCTCTGAGAAGTTGCTTACATCATGGTCACTCGTCACACAGGGGAGGTAGGGACCGCAACCTTTTTCTTTTTAAGGTCCTTCCAGTCAATCTCCTTAAAGAATTTATGCTTCATGACCTTTTTGACTCCCCGGGTACCCAGCGTTTACTGGGGTCTTTGTTGAGGAGTGAGTGAATGAAGTTTCTCACCTCCTTAGAGAATGTGCTGGGGTATGATGGCGTGCTCCCGCGAATGGCGCTGAAACGAAGACATGTCGATGATGATGATTAAAAAAGTGCAGCTGACAGCTTCATATTGAACCTCAGAATACTTGCTCATAAATAATAGTATAAATATTACAGTGAACTTATATCATTCATTAACCTCACATCCACCTTCTCATGGGGAAAATCAGGTAACGGCTAAGCAAATAAAGACTACAAACCTGATGATGGATGCGAAGTAGTTTTCATTTTCATCTTCGTGTGCCGTGAATGGACAATGACCGGTGAGAAGCTCGTAGGAGACGACTCCTACTGCCCACCAATCCACTGGCTGCAAAAATGAGAGAATGTGTTCTGCACGAAGTTCAGTCTGCATTTCATCTCATCATCATCCAATCAACAACAACAATCATCAACAATCATCATTGTGTGGGATGGTACTTACATAGCCGTGTCCTCCAGCCTGGATGGCCTCTGGCGCCATATACCGCAGGGTTCCGCACGATTCCGAACTCGGGATCTGGAGAAGAAATCGAGCAAAAATTGAAAAACAAATGTACAGTAGAGTAGTTGTACCTCCTTCTAAAACGAAATTACTATTAAAGTATGTCTATTTTTAGTTTCATGCCTTTTGTGTCCGCCACAACCCAATTAACAAAATTATAGTCTAAAGTTCCGATCTTACAAAGAAATTTAAATGATAACTAAAACACACACACAGGTGAGATAAAGAAGAAAAGTACCTGGCAGGAAGAGAGAAACTTGCTGAAACCAAAATCAGTAAGGATGACATGACCGGAGGAGTCTATGAGGATGTTTTCTAGCTTGACATCCCGATGCACGATACCCAGCTGCAGTGAAACGTTTGTTAATCAGTTCAGATTGATGAATGACACAGCTGTGACATGCAGCTCGAGAATACTGGAACTTTAAATACTAGACGTCTAATATGCAGCACATCTTTTTATATGTGTGTTTGTTTGTGTGTGTGTGTGTGTGGAAAACAACACAAATAATTTTACTATAAAAATTGATTCTATAGACTCATTTCCAAAGAAAAGCCGTTATGAAACATGCCGTTACTAGTTTGGAGTTTCAGTAAAGATAATGGCCACTTACCTTGTGTAAGTATCGAAGGGCCAGGACAAGCTCTCCAACGTAGAACTTGACACACGATTCACACAAACTGCCCCTCCGTGACACGTGGGTATACAGGTCACCCCCATTTACGAAATCTGAAAAAGAACAAAAAAATTATGTCACAACAAGATACATTGTTCTGACATCAGTAGAAAATTTAGAGAATTCCACCGTCTGAGACCTGGAAAATGATATAGAGTTAGCAGGCGGAGGGAGTTCATGAGTGAAGGCCTGCCACGTGATCAGCAGTAAAAAGAACAATCACACTTCCACCAATTATTGCATTTACTAAGAACAGAGAAGACTAATTGGTTGAACATACCAAACACGAAGTTTAGGTGTGTGGGGTCCTCAAATGCATAATTCAAGGATGCCAGAAACCGCTTCTCACGCACGCTCTTCAGCACTTTGAGCTCATTCAGCAAGTTGTCCATCCTCTTCCGGTCTTCTGTCTTCTTCGCCTTTTTCATGGCATATAGGCGGCCATAGTCCCACCCATTTATTTTAAAGACAAGGAAAACCTTGCCAAAAGCTGCGAACAGAAACCGGATTTATCAGCTTAATGTTGATCACAAAATCGCTCATAAACCAGTGACAATCGTAAGGAATAAAGATGTATTGTAACAGTCTTCATGCGATCATGAAGTGAACACAAACTTACTTCCTTCTCCAATCATGGAGACCTTGTCGAAATGTTCTGCTCGTACTTTGACTTGGCCTTCCATTGTTACTGCAACACAAAAACACAAAGAGGATGGTCGTTAACAGGACCGCTGCCATGCCACGTGGCAACAAACCAACATCACGAGTCATTCCTTTTCTCTAAGTTGTTTACGAGCACTAATTGTGTTTTTTCCTAATGTAATTATCCAGCTTAATGTAATTATCCAGCTTTTTGACAATCAGAAGTAAACTCCGTTTGAGATGCTCCTGAAAGCAGTTTCGGTGTCATAAAAGTGAAATTTTTGCAAGGAAATTAGACGGACCCAAATGACATGGAGACATCGTCTGTGAAACGTTTTGGCGTGAATCACACAACGGGTGCTAAACTATATGTGAATGCGATAAAGCCTTCAAATCAACAATTGTGTCAGTAACAAAACATCAACTCACATTACAAATACTATTTCGCAGGAATGTCTACAGTTTCATGCAAAAACGTGCGCGTGCTCAAACGTTCATACCTAAATAAAAAAAAAATTCCTTTCTTACCTTCTATGACAAGTAGAAAAGAGTCTCCTAGCAACGTGAAAGTGAAGTCTGTTGGACAATTGACTTGACACCGACACTGTCGTCGGTATGACTGACCAGTACTAGAAGAACTGAACAATGACTGGTACACCGCCACGTGGTGGCGACCTCAGTGAAGTCAGCAGTTGGTTGTTGCCATGCTGGCCAGCGAATTTTTGTGAACACTTTCACACCTTGCCGGCGCCCCGCGGAGAGCTTGAGGACCTCACGAAGGGCAGTTGCCATTGTTTGCAAGAATAGTTCAAAACAGGTGAGTTGTTTTGTCTGGTGACAGTCATTAGCCAATGGGAGCGCTACCAGAGTAATTGATGTGGAAACTTGTTGATGATTAAAATCAGACACAAGAAAAAAAAGGCTACTTTTTCTAAGCCACTATTTTTTCCTTTTCCTTTTTTTTTTTTTTTTTTTTTTTGAGATGCGGTAAGAAAAGAGAAAGATATAGAAAGAAGAAATTCTAAGGTTCTAAGAAAAGGAGTATTGCAGCTGCTCATACTTTGCATACCTGAACATTTCGTTTCTCGGTGCAAATGAATCAAACATCAACAAATCAGTCGTCATCCACACAGCTGTGACACATGCCAAAACCCTAGTTTCTTTCAGTTTTAATTCATTTTATTTTACAAGAGAATGACAACACATCGACACCATCAAACAGAGAGACAATCTGTACGATGAAGCATAATTATCTCTCACACAAACAAAGCCACATATCAACAAAGAGAAACCTGCAGATCCCTGTCGACACCAATTGTCTCCTGCTCAAAAAAAAAAAAAAAACAACAAACAAAAAACAAAACTGAGGCACCGAAATGGAAGGGCGCATCTCATCCAAACATCCAGAATCAGGTACGACTCCAAACAAATGTCAAAACGAAGTCCAAGGAGAGACGACAACATATCAGGTGAGAGAAAGTCAAAGCAGTCGCCAGGGGACATCACTCTTCAGGTCAGTGTTGGTAATAACAGGAGTTAAGGGTCTTGCTACTGACGGCGCTTCTCGCAAATAAAGTAATTGTCCTCAAAACACTCTTTGTCATTCAGCAGATTGTTTAGGTTCCCCGCCACCTGTTGGCAACGTTTGTCAAAATATGAATGTAAATACATCGATGTGTACATTATACGTGTGTATATATATATGTCTTCATCTTATATAGGCCAACAAAAATCGATCAAGAGAAAAACATTAATCCTTATTTAAAAAAAATAAAATTTAAAAGATAAATTTAAACAAAACGTTTGTGAAAACAATAATTAAATAACCATTTTAATTTAAAATCAGCTTTTACAAATTATTTTTAAATTAAAATAGCAAAAATTATTTTTAACCTCAGCTTTATCTTGAACTGTCCTTTGGTTTCTGTCTTTAATGGGTCTTCACTGATTAATTAAACACACATCATCTGTGGCGCTGAACGATATCTTAAACACTGATTATCCACACTTACCGTTAAGCAGTGTTGACTGTCATTGTCATTGTTAGGTTGACCAGAAGCCCAGAATGGTTTCAAGAAGTCCTTGTCTATGCGGGAACCGCTGATCCAGTCAAACATGGCGGCGTCGCCGGTCCAGCGGCCAGAGAGATCGCTGATTGGACGAGCAGCCCCGATGTGAAAGATCTTCGATTCTCGGCCTGTTGATGAATGAATAATTAAATGAACTGACGACCCGACTTAAGCACATAATTTACGCAGTGATATTAAACTGAAAATATTTGTAGGATTATTGTATTTATATTTAGTATTCATATTTTCTATTTAACAAAATAACAATATGGCGATGAGCGATGCTTCTACGTGGCTCTTTTTTCTTATAAATGCAGGATAATATTCATTACACTGACAACAAAACTTAAAAGGGTATTCCTATCACTAGTGTGTGTTCATGCTACATCGAGATCAACAATGGAAACAGATATAAACAAAACCAGTTTCACAGTTCACAAAAATATTTTGTCGAGAATTCAAACTGGGCTACACCAGTGTATTTGTATTTTTGCCGTCGACTTGCTTGTTATACTTTCGAAACCAAAACAAAAAACCGTTTAACAAGACTCAAATGTTCTTTCCCTTCAGTCCATGGAGTCTCACCAGGTGTTGTCCAAATGGCGGTTAAGAGAATCTTCATTTTAAGCGAGGTGTCGGGTACGACCAAGGTCAGCCCACGTTTTTCACATTCAAGTTTGTTGTCAGTCCAGTTGTTTGTGATGTTGTCGACAACAAGAAAACAAAACTGGGCTGCCGGGGAGAGCACAAATCCATCATCCACTGGACACCAGTCTGCACGCAAAAATAAACGATTTATCATCCTCCTCATCCTCCTCATCATCATGCTAAATAGAACGAAAGAAATAATAAAGGAAGAAAGTAAAGAAGACGAAAGGTACAATACTGAATTAAAGAAAGAAAGAAAAAGAAATTGATTGAGGAAGATGTTAAAAAGAAACAAGTATCTAGAGACATAATTTATTTATGCTACACTAGACATCAAGTACAATAGGAATCTAGGTGTACTTAGAAAGTTGTCGTTGTTCTCTTTCTCCCAATGCACGAAGCTTGTATCCGGTGCTGAGGACGAGATGTCCAGCAACGTCACATTCCTCTCCATCAGCTCACATTTTCCTACCGGGTAGTTTGTTACAACGGCCACACACCCGGCAAAGGAACTGCACCTTAGAACGCAAGAGAGCGGGGAGAGGTCAGAGGTCACCTGATGGACGACTTGTCTCGTTCCTGTGATGATCTCATTTTCGCGCATGAGCACCCACAGGCCAACACGAACTCTGTTGAACAGAAACACTGGGTCCCTTTAACCACAGGAAACACTCGTTAACTGTATAATTACGTATCCGTGAAATAATCAAATATCACAAAGTTCTGTCTTGAGTGAACTGGACACTTACACGTTAAAAGCAGCGACCACAGTGAGAAGAACAGGTTCCATTGTAAGAGTAGAACATTCGAGGTCGAAACCTGCGGCGGCCAATCACCACGACACACAACCGCAATAAATTTATAGCCACCCGTACCCGTCTTGCTCGACTTCTAAACGTGATGGTCATCAAGATGTCGGCTCTGATTTCCACGGTCTGGATGAGTCCCGAGCATCGTCACGTGACTGAGGTTCAAGTACATACATGGCCCAGGACCGCAAACAAAGCCGTTTGTAGACTGAAGAATATTCATGTGACATGGATAGTGTTTGCTGTGCTAACGTGTAAATGGGAGACAAGCAGGAGGCAGAGTGGGTTATCTTCCGCTGACAGTTTCCTTTTCACTGTGAACAATAGAAACTGGTTTCCGTAGGTATCATGTTCCCCCCCTCCCACTTTTGTCATCCGTCTGAGCTTCTTAGAAAATTGTGATTCACTGGCATTGTTATTAAATGTCTTTTTGGTTGATTAGACCATCCGCCAATTCCACTATTCCACATAGGGACATATAGACATACAATTTATATATATATATGTGTGTGTGTGATCTTCAAATGCCTTTTTTTCGTTTTTTTTTTTTTTTTTTTTTTGTTGTTTTTTTTTTTTTTGCTGTAACAATGGCGATTCCCTTCAGATATCAAAGAAACTAAAAGAATCCTCTCAGCGTGTTACTTATTTGGTAAACTATTCTTTCATTTCGTTTCTCGGTGCAAACATCAATAAACCAATCGACATCCACACAGCTGTGACTAACGCCAAAAAATAGTTCTTTCAGTTTTAATTCATTTTATGTTACAAAATAATATCGAGATATATTTTCTTTAGAAGATAAATAAAACTAGATTTTTTTAGAAACGTTAACGACAGAATAATTATGTTGACAGTTCTAACGAGTCAAAGGTCAGCCACTGTCCAGAGCCTGGTGTTGAACTTTCACAGAGGTCAGCTTGAAATGGTTCAGTCTGGTCTCCATATTGCAGTGATGTCATCAGGTGACGACATTGCAAAATTACGTATGCATTCAGCGGAATGCTGACTCCGCAGCCGCCACTCAGGTGAAGGGACATAACTCGTCAAGTCAGTGTTGATAATATCAAGAGTTACAGGTCTTGGTACTGACGGTGCTTCTCGCAAACAAAGTAAAAGTCATCGGAACAGCATTTGTCACTCAGCAGGTGGCTCAGAAGTCCCGAAACCTGTTAGAAAGGTTTGTTAGAATAAAAAATATTTAATTAATAACTGTATAAAACACACATGCAAACATCCATACACATACATATCATTACATCTCTCAATATATGTTATATAGGCAAACTTGCACTAATTACATGACAGAAATTAATCGTTTTTTTATCGATTGTACATATTATATAAAAGAATAGAAAATAAAAATAGTCAACAGTTTCAAATACAATTTGACATAAAATATTTTTTAATTAATTTTTGCATTAAAATAGCTTTTCGCTTCAGTTTTAGCTTCAACCGTCTTTTGGTTTTTGTCTATTTTGAGAGACAGCAAAAAGTAAAGACAGCAAAAAAAAAAAAAAATCAAAAGACTGTACACATGCACATACATACAAAATGTATCGTACAGAGAAGCAAAATTAGGTCTGATAATAATTTAATCGCTATGCATTTGGCAATAAATATTTTTATGATCACATCTTGAATTAAATTTATTTTTGTGCTACTAACTAACCGCCATGTGATTCACTGATTAGTCAAACATCTTGCATCTGTGGATCTGAAGAATGCAACTTGTCTTGAAAATTACTCACCCATACTTACCGTCAAGCAGTGTTGTTTGTTATTGTCATTGTTAGGTTGACCAGAAGCCCAGAATGGTTTCAAAATGTCTTTGTCTATGGGGGAACCGGTGATCCAGTCAAACATGGTGACGTCACCGGTCCACCAGCCAAAGAGATCGCTGATTGGACGAGCGGCCCCGATGTAAAAGACCTTCGAGTCTCGGCCTGTTGCAGAATAATTAGTTAAGTTAGCTTAGCCTAATCCTAATCGCATATTTTATAGCTGAAATGATTTTTAAGTAAAAAATATTTATATCTATTTTCGGCATATTGTCTTTTCATTTAGTATTCATATTTGATAATATAACAAGATGGCGAGGTGTGAGGGATTGCAGCCTGCACGTGGCTCTTGTGTCTCACACAGACAAGAAAACATTCAGTACACCGATAGCAAACCTGAAAGGACAAAAAATAAATAAAGACCCCAACATAAAAAGCCCAAAATATGTATACAACTAAAAATATATTCTGCATTCAACAATGAAAGTAACAGCTGAAAAAGAAATAAATAAAAACAGTTTTACAGTTCACAAAATAGTTTATCGAGAATTCAAACTAAGCTACACCAGTGTATTTGTAGTTTTGGCGTCTACTTGCTTTTTATTTTTTAAAAATCCAGATTAATAGCGGGTTAACAGGACTCGAATAAGTTCTTTTCTTTCAGTCCATGGTGTCTCACCAGGTGTTGACCAAATGGTGTTTATGAGGATGCTCATTTTAAGGGCTGTGTCGGGTACGACCAGGGTCAGCCCACGTTTTTCACATTCATCTCTGCTTTCAATCCAGTTGTTTGTGATGTTGTCAACAACAAGAAAACAAAACTGTGCTGCCTGCGAAAGCACAAATCCCTCATCCACTGGACACCAGTCTGCAAGGAAGGAAGAAAAGAGGGAAAAAATGTGAAACATGGAATTAGAGAGAAAAAAGCAAGAATAACACAAACAAACTGAAAAGATACAATTATCTAGAGACAATTATTTCGCTTAAATCTTTTAAATCATACTAGGTAATATTGAGAGTCTACTGTAGGCGTACTTAGAAAGTTGTCGTTGTTCGCTCTCTTCCAAAGCTCAAAGCTTGAGTCGGGTGGTGAAGAAGAGAAGTCCAGTAACATCACATTCATCTCAAACAGCTCACATGTCCCCGCCGGGTAGTTTATTACGAAGGCCGAGCACCAGTTGAAGGAACTGCACCTCTCAGCACAAGAGATCGGGGTGAGGTGAGAGGTCACGGGATGAACGACTTGTCTCGGTCCTGCGATGATCTCATGGTCACGACTACGCTTCCACCTGGTCTGCAGGTCAGCACGGACCCTTTAGAATTATGGAAAAACAAAGATAACAAACCTTACTGAAGTCTTGTCACGAAGAAAAGAAGACACGGATAGGAAGGATTGACTGAACTTCCTACTCAAATTGGTTATTCTTAATGTTTGTTATTAATTCTTATTATTTACTTCACCGAGAACAACTCATACATCGCTGCGAGCTCTTGTGTAGACAAAACATACAACAAACGAAAAAAACCTTGATATTTACACGATAACAGCAGCGAGGATGGCGAGAAGAACAGATGCCATGGTCTCAGCAGAGGCAGTTCTGATGTCCAAACCTCTGGCAGTAAATCGCAACGAGTTCTGAATTTATAACAGTCTATATTTTTATTTCCCTCAAGAACAAAAAGTTTATTTATTTTTGTAATGTCTTTGAAGCTCAGGCATAAAGTCTGTGACAAGTTTTATTCTGGGGTCGATTGAAGACGGACACCATGTTGTAGATTTTGCCATCGAGAAGCGAGAGTGCACAGTTCCAAAGACATGAGCAGAGAACAGTTTTTTTTAAAAGTTCCATACATTCCAGTTGAGCTTTCTGATATTTATTTACCGCCTTTGTCTATATGAGTGTCTAAATTGCAACAGAAACGATTAAATGTAGGAACATTTTACCAAATGATGATTTTCTTATTGAACTCCGAAGAACAAAGAGCCTGACCCTTTAGCACGCAAATATAAACGCGCGGTCTCGTGTTTGCACCTCATCTTTGGTTTCATCAAATTCTCATTTCTAAATCACTTACCCAGAAGGTTCGATCAGGCAGACTCCTCCGCAGACAAACTTTAGCAAGCGATCTCATGTTTTGCTGGAAACAAGGCTTCCGTCATGTTTTCGTTTCCATGTCCTTCTGCCAGCGGGCAATCAAACATGTCGGCTAAAATTCTCCATGTGTGCTTTGACATGAGTCTTACTTTGACAAACTTTACATTATCTCAATTCCATTCAAAGTCCAGTAAGTAAGTCTTTTGAAAGAACCCATTAGAAATTTGTAGAGTGGCAATGTTTGGACAGCGGCTGGGAAACAATGACCACAGCTCAGTTCCACAAGATGCAGGAAGTTTGCGAGATGTTCAGGTTATTGCTGAAGGCAGCCTGGCATGCTCTGATCTTAAATGGCTTTCTCTCTTCCAAACTTATTTTTCCTGTAAGCTCCATATTTGGAGGTAATTCTCTTATCCGTTACCATGAGACCCGATGGTTTGGGGACTGCGGTTGCCCTGTTTCCAAAGTGAAGCAACCCTTGCAAGAAAAGGAACAGAGATTCTTATGATCTTCAACTCGACGACATTCAAATCCTGTTTTACAAGGTTCGGGTCCCTTAAAGAACTCCACATTGTAAAGG
Source organism: Pomacea canaliculata (assembly GCF_003073045.1). Taxonomy (NCBI): domain Eukaryota; kingdom Metazoa; phylum Mollusca; class Gastropoda; order Architaenioglossa; family Ampullariidae; genus Pomacea; species Pomacea canaliculata. The sequence goes on from NC_037600.1 coordinate 13,445,972, forward strand.
ATGCGCTGGGACGAACATCCAGGGTAGAATATCCACATACAGTATTTTTAATGGCTTTACTCAAAAGACAACTCAGTCTTTGATTGTTTTAATGACATTTACTTAAAAGAGTTCAGCAGGCGGGGGCAGACCTTCGCGGTCAAGCAATGTTGTAGCCGAAAATTCTTAATTTTGTCAAATTTGAGTTTAACGGGAAACAGTGAAATGGTTTGTTGGGCTTAAATCATACAGTTTGACTTATTTGTGTGGTTGTTTTTTTTTGTTGTTGTTTTTTGGGGTTTTTTTTTGTTGTTGTTTTTTTATATAAACCTTTAAGCAGGATCGGACGGGAATGCGGTTGTAGAGGAGCTTATATACAGTGCAATTCATCTGGATAATGCTCTATACGTATATATTCCAGAGATTTTTCCGTACTTGTTTATTTGTCCTTCTTTCAGTTATTATTCATTTCGTTACTTTAATATTAGTTATTGCTAAGAGCTCCGACAGTAACATTTCTAAATGTACTGCTGTGCTATATAATCTCTCGAGTTGGTAATTATTTATTAGGCCAAAAAATATTTATGGGGAGTCTACCCCTTGAGACTGCTTTGATAATGCCCTCGCCACGTTTTCTCCCTCGTTTCCTGCTGCAGAAACACATTCCTTGCACTGCCTCTCGATAACGACTTCCGAAAGAGTAGTAGATGAAAGTAGTGAAGGATGAATTGACCACGAAGAAAAATTCGGCAATGTTGGATAAACTGATGATAATATTGTGATGGCGTCCACCTGTGCGAAATTCTGAAAGCATGAGAGACAGGCACATGAAGAAACAGAATGGAGTAAGACAGACGATGAAAAGTATCGATGTTCCTATCAGCATTTTCGTCAACGCTGCCTCCTTCCTCGACTGACCGTTGGGAGCGGAGTGTTCTCGCCACCGCACGCTCTGTCGCAGCTTCACGCTGGTGATCAAGGTAGTCGCTATGACGACAGGTAAACATAAACACAGCACCGAGAGGCCGAACAGGTATCTTTCGACGACGTCCACCAACATCCGGTTCCTGCTGTAGAAGTCGTTGCTGGTAAAGATTACCCTGGAGACACCGGAAGCGCCATCCACAAAGCAGGCGACGCTCCAACTGGCAGCGCTGACGTAATAAAGACCGATGACTGAGACGAAGATCAGGGAGAGGACCACCGCCATGGACTTCGTCGTCAAGTGCGCATGCGCCTGCAAAGGCCGTGCGATGCTCCAGCACCTCTCGACCGCGACGATGGCGGTGATGATGAAAGAGACGTAGGAGAAGCCGTAGATGACTTGGAGGCTTTTGGTGGTGATGAAGACGAACACGTGACTGAACCGTTCGTATTTCGAGAAGAGCGAGGCGAACCGCTCAGCGTAGAAGACGAAGGAACCGCAGTTGACCATGAGGTCGGCGAAGGCCAGGCTGAAGAGGCAAAGGTTGATCCGCACCTGCAAGCCCTGCCGGTAGAAGACGAGCAGGTTGAGCAGGTTGCCTGGCGCCCCCACGAAGAACAAAGGAGGGATCAGCACGGACCCGAAGATCCGCGATGTCCACTCTTCCACCTCCGCGCTCTCCCCCGCCACTAAGTTCGTCTGGTTGCTGACGACACATCCTTCCATCTGGTCCGACATGGCAGTCTCGTTATGAGCGGCCTGCGAGACAGAATGAAGGATATTTTTTATTCTATTATTATTATTATTATTATTATCATCATCATCATCATCATCATCATCATCATCATCATCATCATTATTATTATCATTATTATCATCATTATTATCATCATTATTATCATTATTATCATCATCATCCTCTCTTCTGAATAATATGTATTTAAGACTTTCTGTCTATGAGACGTGGACACACCAATACATGTTTCTATTCAAAAACATCTTCCGTTTCAACACAGTCTACAATATGCATCCATACATACATTAAGATGATTTCAAAGGGCAAAAAGAAATATCTCTTGATTGTTTACTGTGTACACACTTTATTTACGCTTGTAATGTCTGCTGCCATGTCTGTAGAGAGTCAACAGAGGTCGCTGGTGTTGTCTGCTCAACTGTCAAAGTTCCAGATCCGTTTCATCCAGAGTTTCATCACGAGGCATTGTCAGGGGAAGATTGTCAACAAACGCACGACTGACCGCATCTCTGGAAGGTATTAAGTTACTTAAGAACAAACAAAAAATAAACCAATCAACAACAACTAAAAAGCAGATTCACAAATCCTCTTTTTCGTCTTCGTAGACGGCAGACCATCGAAACCATCATCTCCATTAATGAATGCACATACATGCTGCTGCCTGAAATGCTTTCCTTTTTCTCAACAAACCGATATATATAGATAATGAAGGAATCTTAAGTTTCAACGAAAACTAGAAGGTACAAGGCTTCTCACGTGGCTCATGTTTATCGTAAACAATCTACTTGCTAGCACGCGCCCTCCCTCTTTCTCGTCCTTCTTCCTGGAGCGCCTTCTGAACTTCGACTTACAGAAGACGATAGTGCTGAGCGTCTGTGTGTTCCAGAGTGATCTGGAATGTTCTCTTTTATTTAACAATCATTTGGATTTTCTAGAAAATGTCATGTTTGACGTTAGCAAACTAATCGATGTTTGCAGGAGGCAGGTAGATACGTAGATACACATTTCTTCAAAAAAGACTCTGTGTGTGTGTGTTGTTTTGAAAGAACAAAAAGGGTAGTACAGTGAGAAAATAAACTATACAAAAGGGGTTTTTCGCCGGTTGAGTAAATACGTTTGGTTTGATAAACAATGTTTCTGTCCATAACGGTTACTAGAATGCACGTGAACAAACAAAGACAATCAGAGGAAGAAAGAAAAAGAGAGAGAATGTTAGACTGAAGTTAAAGTACACATCTACTTGTCATTTAAACTTAATTTTGCTTTACACTTATATTTTCCGAACGCTTCTGGAAATACACTGTTCACACGGCGCTCACCCATCCACAGTCTTGTTTCAATCGAATAGTTTCATCGTCCAAACTTTAAGAACTGGCACAGAGGTAGGCGTGGACACACACACACAGACACACAGACACACACAGATAGAGATATGAGAAAAGGCTGTTAGTAAACTTTCCTTGAAAGTTCATTATGGATGACACCGTGTCCACAAGGCACACGTATGGAGGCATAAGAATTGTTTCACTTCAATCCCGAGCGCAACTTGTTCTCCATTGATAGACAAGAAAATTTTTTTATTCCAAAAGATAACAGGCATAACGGTACAGACCCTCAAAGCTTTGGCAGAAGGCAGAACTCGGTTCGTCATTGAGGTTGGCGTGTGAACAGACCAGATGGTCGGCAGGTCCCTGGGAGTCGCAAACAAAGATGGTGTGTACCTCGCACCAGACTGGACCAGACCTTTCTTTGTGTCCTGAAGTCTGTCTGGCTGTTTGTTTGATCAGGTCCTTCTATTTATCTGTCTGTTCGCCCATTCGTTTTCCTCGATCCACAGATTCCAGAATAATTCGTTTGTTTGCTTCGATAATATCGGACAGATGTTTGGTTATTTTATCATTAAGGTAAATGCACGAACAACGAGATATGTGACTAACCGGATGCTGGGACGAATAAACAAACAATGTAGATAAACAGACGGGCGTACACAGGCAGATAGGGAAATTTTTTATCATTTTCTATCTATTCAGAATGTCACATGACACTCCGGTGAAGGAATTTTCCCTTCCACGGACACATCGTTCGTCAGAGAAAACACGATGGCCTATATTTCCTATGGTAAGTTGATATTTTTCTTTTGTTTAATTTAGCACTGCACGACAAATAAAGCAGTTTAACAGCTTAATTAAGCGAAGAGACAATTAAATCGCATTTAATTATAAAGCTAGGATCAGAGGACTAGAGGATCGTTTTATAGAGAAAAGTGTAAGGGATTGTATATTTCATTGGGAACAGGCAAGAGGATGTGCTTTGAGTATTTTCAAACAATACCGAGATAACTTTTACCAATGACATATGATTAAACGAGAAAAGAGATCATAGGTCAATAAAAATGCAATGGAAAAGTAGGAAGAACGGAGCTGAGGGTGTGTCAAATTTTTGGTGTGTAGAAATCTCTGAAAATGTGTCTGAAAGGTTTGTCAGATATTTGAGAAGGCATTGTTGATGAGTTCAGAATGTGTTAGTTGCTCGGGAGGACGGTTCAAAGATTGTCATTCTGCTCAACAGGATACGCGACAGGATAAGCGTTTAAGTAAGAGGCTGAGAACACAGACACATGTAAAGTAAAAGAACCATGTACTTGTGACTGGCAGTGGGTTTATAAGATTAATGATTTTTGTTTATATACCTCACAAGATAAATTTATTCTGATTTTATTTGTTCTAGGATTTCTCAGATATTTTGTTGCTGTCTTCACCATTGCCAGTCTTAAGGGTAAGAAGATATACACCATCAATCACACACACCCACGCACCCACGCACGCACGCACACACGCACACACAAGAAAGGTAGACGTGAGATCTGACGAGAGATGGATTTCGGTGTCTTAGAAAATGACTCTGAGAAAAATTAATTTAGAATAAATATTTATTTCATTCTGTTCTCCCGACGAATAACCTTGCATCACAGCCATATTTATCCCTCTTACGTTGTATCCATGTTTATTACTCCTACATCATTGCCATGTATCAGTTTAAAAGCACGTGGTGTCACGTGTGTACAGCTCTGGCCGTCGGTCCACTGTGTTTCTCATGTTCTCAAGTGTCGGCGCCCGAGGACTGTACGACCCTTGTCGAGTGTGGCAATGACGAGGTGAGCTACCTCAACACAGGAGACATTACTGGGATGTCTGCTGATGGCTAATATTATTAAATGAAAACATTAAAAAAAAGTTTCTGTCTATAACAGAGATTGCACGGAAACGCTCTTGATTTTGGAATATTTTGTTCAGATTAGAATACTTCCGACCTACGGCTGCTTTTATGGTTAGTTTTACGGGTGAGACTAGTGTAGGGTTCGCTGAAGGAAGGGTTCTCTTATCTTACATCAGATTTTGTTTTGCATCACGTTTGTTTTGCATTCTATCCTGCTTGTTTTGGTGTTTACTACATCAGGTTTGTTTTGCTGAAAGAAGAATCTCTGGGGATCTACAAGAAACATACACACTTGGCTGCGAAAAGATGATGGTGGGTGGTTTAAATGATAGCGAGGGGCAACTTTTGTAACATTTAACTCTTTTGCTGTGGGTCTATTTGTACTGTAATGTTTATTTATATTGTTACATACCACAGTCAATTAGTAAGGAACCCGATATTAGGTATAATTCCCCACCTTGTAAAAGGGATTCGTAAATGAGATCCACTGTGGGTTGAATAAAGCACTAATAAATATTTTATTTCTATTACTTCATTAAAACATTAATATTTTATCTTTTTCTGACGTCTTGAACATCTTACAGTAACTGTAAATGTACTAACTCTACCTGGACAGGTGTGTCAGCTTGTGGGCGGTCTCACCAGCGAGACTCTCGTTGGCAAGAAAAGAATGATCAGAGCGCCACCTACCACAGCCAGAGCAAAAAGGGACGTAACTGTGTGCAGCAAATGTTGCGGAGAAAGCCAGTGCAACAGAAATGTTTGCGTTGTGACAGGCAAGGCATTTTACAAGTTTGTTTAATTATTTTTACCTTACAAAGTCTCTTCTTTCATTCTCTCAGGTTGTCTATTTATTATTTGTAACCGCTTTGTTTCCTACTTATATTGGCGCTAATTCACACTAATGGATGTGCATTTAACCAGTGGGTTATCTATTTTGACACAAAAATGACTAACTGTTTATAAACTCCTGTCATCAGTAGCGCCACCTACCCAAGGCCTGCCAGCCTCACAAGAAGTCTATGTGCGCCTAGTGGGAGGCAGCAACGCCTACGAAGGAACAGTGGAGATCTTCTACAACGGCCAGTGGGGATCCATCTGCGACGACGACTGGAGCGGTGCAGACGCGGCTGTCGTCTGCAGAATGCTTGGATACAGCCCGTGAGTGTTGGCACGTGTGAGGGCACGCATGAGCTCTGGCGAGAAGTGTTTTACATGAAAGGACCAACTTTTTAAAGGAGAAGGCAAGGGAACTCGTATCGTGGCGAGTTTGTAGTCTCAGTGTGAATGTTGCAGAACAGGAGCTGGGGGTGTGGTAGGAGGAACATTTCCAGCCAGCAGCGGGAGGATCTGGCTGGATGATGTGAACTGTACTGGGAAAGAAAACTCGTTGGTGCAGTGTGACAAGAGCGAATGGGACATCCACGATTGTAATCACAAAGAGGATGCAGGCGTTCTCTGTTCTTCCGGTGAGTATAGATTCTGTGTGTGAGAGAGAGAGAGAGGGAGAGAGAGAGGGAGAGTGAGGGAGGGAGGGAGAGAGAGGAGGGGAAGAGAGGGAGGGGGAGAAAGGAGCGAGGGAGAGGGAGAGAGAGAGGGAGAGGGAGAGAGGGAGACGGGGAGAGGGGGAGAGGGGGGAGAGAGAGAGAGACATATAGCTACATACATCTTACTGGAAACATGTATCTCCCATTACATACAGCCCATCTGCCCCATATATATATATACTTGTTTACGTGATTTCTTCTGTCTTTTGCTGTAATCGTTTCATTGACATTTCTTTTACGCGCTTGAGTCTTTCTGACATTCATCCAGTTTTTCACTTTATTTTAGACAAGCCATTCGTCAGACCAAGATCTTTTTAACCCTGTCACTTCTTTTATTTGCCCAAATTTTCACCAGGGGAGATAGCTTTGAAGACTTGTAATTATTATATTAAAGAGTTGTTTCCCCTCGATCAGTAAGCGCTGTTGGATGCTGTTCTACATAGCCTTTGACTGTTGTATTGCTGCTACTCGTTATCTTTGTAATTTTATGAAAAAGCCTTTAATTGCATATTTCATTTTATTTTTGCATTTTGAAAATAAGGAGACAAAATCTAAGATTAAATCTTTTCCTTCATTGCCAAATGTATTGTAATGTGCTTACATTTATACTACTTTGGAGAGATACGAATATCAGTTTGTGCCACGTTGTTCCAAAGATTGTTTTAAAAAGTACGTTTCATTGTTATATTATCAACAGAGAATAAACTTGATTTGTTTTTTCTTCATTCCCTCCACTTCTAACACCTTCCCACCCACCACCTGCCCTCTGCCATGATGACTGACGATCAGTTACGCCGGAAGATGATGTGATTTTCTTGCTGGACACGGGGCTCGGGGGAGAAATCTTCCGAATGAATCTGATGACCCAGAGCTACACCACCATCCCCATCAACCGGCTGTACGCCCCGTCGTCTATAGACTACGACCCGGAGTACGGGAGGATCTACCTGGCGGACCCGCGCCTGCGCCAGATCGTCAGCGTTCACTTCGACGGCACCGACGCCAGGGAGGTCCGGCAACTGAACATGGGTGTGTGTGGGGGTGTGTGTGGGTGGATGAGGTCATTTCTATGAGCGTGGCTATTTTTTTCACTTTGTTCTTAAAGACGAGTTTATCATACCATGCTTATAGGCATAATAATTACAATTCTCTTCATTATATTTATTGCTATGCTTCTCATGCTTATGTTTAAATAACAAGTTTTATCTCTTAGGGGTGTGTGTGTGTGTGTTGTGTTTTAATTTGTCCTTATTCTAGCTTTGTGCTTGCGAACATTATTCTCAATATTTCTAACCATTTCCACAGTACCTTATAAAAAAGAAGTGAACAAAACTTGCTAAATAAAATTTGTGAATGACAAATGCTTCACACAACAACAATAATAAAATAAAGGATCATGTTCAAAAGATTTTTTGGTTTTGTTTCAGACGCAGTTCTGGAGAAGGTGGAGGTCGACCCTTTGAACCGGAAGCTATTTTATACTGATACAGGAAATAACGTCATTGCTGTCATGAACCTCGACGGCACAGGCTACAATATTATTGTGAACTCTAATCTGGACGAGCCACGTGATCTCGCCCTAGACCCACGAAATAAGTAATATTTTTTCTAATACTGTTCTTTTTTGTAGGAAGACATGTCAGGTGGTAAACACTAACCCTGTATGAACACGGAGCTCACTAATTGTGTGACATTTATATTAGTACATGTTAGTCTTGACAAGGAGATGATTCAGTTTAACCCATTTAACCTCTCCATGCATGTATATTAACAGGGGTAAATAAATTTACTTATGAGGGAAAGGGGAGTAAAATAACTGTTTTGTTAACACAGTTTACGTTTGAAAATGACACACAGTCTTGCATGACATCCCATTAGCACTTCCATCGTGGCAATCAAAAAAAAAAAAAGTTTAACCAAAGGCATATGATGAGCAGCTGAAGAAAGTACAATGTCCTACAAACTCTTGTCATGATCACTTTTTTCAGGAAGATCTACTGGAGTGACTGGGGAACAAGCCCGAAAATAGAGCGAGCGAACTATGATGGAACCGAGCGTGTGGTCCTCGTCAACAGAGATCTCAAGTGGCCAAACGGCATGGCCATTGACTACAACGGTAGACTGGTGATGTTTCTTGCTAGATTTGGTGGATGGTTGACTTTTCTCAGTTTTAATTAGTACAGCGCTCAGAAGGCAGGTCATTAGTTGAATGGGTAACCTTTTGGTTTGGCGGTGGAAAAAAAAATCTCATTTAAATGTTGAACTTAAGAGAAAATCGCAAAGGATTGCTGATTTACGTGTTTACAGAAAAATGAAGAACAAAACAAAAGCAAAAACACACAAAAGATTAAAGAAGACGGAAGCGCGAAACACGTGTGTGTGCAGAGTGCAGCTGGCCTGTCTTTCTGTCTTGCTCAACCTTCTTCAGCCTTCTCTCTCTCTCTCATCCCTTCTGTACCTAAAGCCCTCGTCGTAACCTCTCAACATAGTATCATTATCAGTCTGTCTTCTGAATAACATTACTCTTCACATGACTCATAACATAACAGTGATCTGAGCAGACAAATAGAAATATTCGCTTCACTACCTTACCTGCCATTGCAGACAACAGGATCTACTTTGTCGATGGAGGCACGCACCGTATCGAGGTCATGGACCTGCTGGGAGGAGACAGGCGAGAGATCTTTCGAGATGCTGGCGCCCACTTCTACTCCATCGTCGTCTTCGATAACTACATCTACTACACGGACTGGAACCGCAAGTGAATGTAACTTGGTTCTCTTCTAAACTTGCCTCGGATTGGTCAGCTATAATCCGCGTGACGTGTGTTGGACCAATCAGCGGGTGGCAATGATGCTGTTGTTTAGGTCTTCGGTCGCGTCAGAATTATTAAGCGTCAGACTGCTGGCAAAAGAATTATCTACGGAGGTGTATAGGTGGACTTATGTCTGTCTGCCAAGACCAACGCTTAGCCTCTCGCGAAGTTTCCCGCCGTTAGTCTCGGCGAGCCTTAACAATGAATGTGACTAAACCGGAAGCTCTGTGCTAGTTAGCATTGGTTTCGGCAGACTACAATAGAATTTGGTGTTAGCTTATCGTCGTCTCTCAGACTGTGCTTGTATTGTGCAGCACCCTGATGAGGCTTAATAAGGACGGTTCCGGCATCACACCTGTCGGTCCTCCCAGTTTCCAAGAGCTCACCGACATCCGCATCCAAAAGTACGGCTACGACCTTCCAGGTAACATCACAGGTGTTTGGACGATGAACATTGATTACCAGGCTTTGTTGGCAGGATGTTATCTACACTAGGTCCATTGTTGTTGTCGTTCATGATGATGTTGATGTTGATGTTGATGAACACCCGTGCAGGTGTCACCACTGCCGCTCCCTTGTACTTTGACCGAGATCGCGTGTTCGTGCGTCTGAACGGCGATCACGTGGCTACCAGCGGCTACGTAGAGGTGTACGCCAACGGCCAGTGGGGAACTGTCTGCGACCACGACTGGGACGACAACGACGCCGCTGTGGTGTGTCGCATGCTGGGCTTTAGCGAGTGAGTGGCAAGGGTGGGCGATGAGAAAGTGGGAGGGGGGCGATGGTGACTAAGGTTGGATGGCTGGGTGTTGGATCTCGAGAGTAGCAGCTCGTGTGTTTCCTGAAGACGGTAACCCTCGAGGTTAGATGAGAGCCGAGTGATGAGTTTGTGTTGTGGGTACAGGCACGGGGCTGTGGCCACCAACGAGTCGGCCAGCGGCCGGGGCAACGGTCTGATCGTGCTGGACAACATCCACTGCCAGGGCACGGAGCGCCACCTGGTGGACTGTGGCATCACGCAGGACGACTGGGCGCGACACAGCTGTGGCCATGACAGCGACGCTGGTGTCCAGTGCACTGTGGGTAAGGTGATGTACTGTGTGTAAACTGGTGGACAGTGTGTAGCACCAGGGGGTGCTAAAGTGCATGCAGGCACAAGAATTTGACATAAAGAGATAAGGAGCGAATGATATCGTTTCTATCCATTGTCGGTACTCGTCAGGGATAAATCTTGGCTTCCCACCCGCTGAATAGCACGAGGACATTTTTTTAAATAGTTGTTTTTATTCACCAGACGACACTATGAACAATTTCTTGGTGTTCACGGATTCATACACCGGTCTCCTGGTCCGCATGGATCTGAATACCTACAGCTTCACTGGCCTTCAAATGGCGGGAGCCTACAACCCCGTGGCCTTGGCCTATAACCCCCTGGACCGACGGCTGTACTTCTCTCAGGTGATGAGCAACCCCGGCAGCCAGATCTTCAGCATCGGTCTGGACGCCGGGCAACCCACGCTCCTCAAGCAGATGCCCAAGGTGCAGTTGCTTTGTCTTGCCGCGTGCTGTCATGCAAGCACGAGCATCATAGACATAGCGCGTGCGTGTACAGTCATACGATGTATCACACACACACACAAGCACACACTAATGCACAAAAATATGTACGCATGAATACTAATAGCTTGTAACAAAAAGCCGGGAATATAAGCAGTAAATCTCGCAAATAATAAATAGCAAAAGTGCGCGAGAAAATATCACGTATATCACGTGCGCGGTGTTATATCACGTGACCAGGGTCGGTGGTGGACGGCCTGGCTGTGGACGGCAACATCCAGCGACTGTTCTACACGGACAGCGGACTGGATGTCATCGGCTCCATGGACCTCCACGGGAACGACCAGCAGGTAGTCGTCTCTGGGCAGCTGGGGCAGCCACGAGCCATTACACTGGACCCCGTCAACAGGTAGTCGGGTGTGCAGCATTGTATCAAGGTAGTGAACTCCATAGCAGGTAGTCGGGTGTGCAGCACTGTATCATGATAACGAGCTCCATGTTGAGGATGTCGCTAAAAGCTGGGAAAATATGTGTATAGCGTGTATATATATATATAGTGTATAGCGTACTAATAGTTCTATGCGCATTATTTACAAAAATGTCTCTTGTCCCTTCACTATAGTTGTTGAAACCAGAGATGAACAGTGATTGTACATTTTTTGTTTGTCTCATCAAGGTGGTACCCAAGTTGAAACAGTAATAAAACGATAATATAGTACAACCATTTTACTTATTTGTAATATTTGTAGAAGATGACTGTACTCTATTGTAGGTTAATTTCTTTCAGGTAATTACATCACTAAGGTGCAAATATTTTTCGATGAAGTTTTACAAGATCCACGTACTGCAATGTAATTATCTTCCCTTAGAGGTCAATGTAATATATTCTAGGGTAACGGTTTTTTTTCTAAAAGGTGAAGAAAGTGCAGACTCTGAAATGTTGTTCATTGTGTCATCCGGGGTTTCAATGTCAATTATAATCATCTCATTCAAGAATACTCTACTGGAGCGACTGGGGCAGCACTGCTAAGATCGAAAAAGCTAGCTATGACGGATCTAACCGCCAAACCATTGTCCCAACAAACCTCAAGATACCCAACGGCCTGGCTCTGGACCCAGGCAGTGAGTACTTTACTAGATGCGCATGCGCACTACGATACACGATTTTATTTTGTTTGTTTTGTTTTTGGTTTTTTTGGGGGGGAATTTTTTTTGTTTTTTGTTTGGTTTTTTTTTGGTTTTGGCTTTTATGTTTTTGTTTTTGTTTGGTTTTTTTGTTTTTCTCTCAGTGGTTCTTACTTTTAGACAGAGCGTCAAGAGCGAGGAGACGGCAGACAAAATGTAAGGGAAATAACTGATGTTTAAGTACTACTAATTACTGAGTTGTTTCCCTTTGACAGCCGTGCTTGCTTCTACGTTTCTCTCCATCCTCCACAATCGTATGTATCCTTCCTGACCTCTATGACCCGATCAGCTGTTTGTTGCACCGAATTGCAGCATTCTCCTGTAATTGTTTCTGACGTTACAAGTGGCTTCCTGTATTTATTTGTTGACTTTCCCGACACACCGTAGTCGCAGGTGTCGTTCAGTATCTGACGAACTAATTTACAGGCGGCCTGCTGTATTTTTGCGACGCCGGGACTCACGTGATAGAGTCGGTGGACACAAATGGAGGGCAGAGAAAAGTCGTCTACTCCGACCTCGGCGCTCACTTCTTCGGGCTGGCGGTCACCGCCAACAACATCTACTACAGCGACTGGAACCGCGTGTGAGTGGCTGGCCGCCAGCGTTGCACTGATGTCATTCGTGTGATAGAATTATTCGTGCGATTGAGTGTGTGTGTGTGTGTGTTATGACTCAATATGTTTTATTACCGGCATGTAGACAGTCATTACCTTCTAGTTTGCCTCTCACTTTTCGTCTATCAGTCACGTGTGGCAGTTTCTAAAATTACTTCATAAAATGGCGTCTTCCTGACAGCACCAATCGCATTGTTGTTTCCATTGTCAGGAGCATCATGCGCATTAACAAGGACGGCAGCGGTCTGACGACTGCTGGACCCCCGAGCTTCACCCGCATCAACGCCATCATCGCATCGGAAGGCGGAAACTGACGGCTGGTTATCTCCCTTGGCTGACTCTCGCCACCTGGTGGGGGAACTTCTCTCACTGAGAACCGCATTGACGATTTCTCTTCCATGTTTGCTGTTTCATTCGACAACCCTCTGACTTATGAATCTTTGAAAACACCGGCTTGTGTGAAGACAAATGAACGAATAAATGCCTTTTTTCTTTTAAAACGGAATTCGTAGAAAGTCGATTTGAATTAATAATTATCTGTGTATAGTTTTGTTTTTACATGGTTTGTCAGCCAGAAACTCTTGTCGCTAACTGGCCGATTAAATGATTGATGAGTACTGCTTGTGTAGAAGAGTAAAGATCGTGAGAAAAGGGAATAAAATATGCGAGCGTGCGTGTGGGCGAGCACGTGTGCGCGCGCATGCTACAAAATGAAATATCAGGAAATAGTTCCGTGGTTTTAGAGCCAAAGGTACGTGATGCTAGAATTTCCTCCCTCAAGAAACTGCATCACGTAGAAATTCACGGCGCAGTCTTTTCATGACGGACGAATTTACGTCAAAAGCGATGCGCGCGCACTGACGATGGGCGCGTGATCTCTTGTCACTTCCGTTTTTTACCCACAATCCAGCTGTCATCCTTTCCAAGCCTCTCGAAAACTCTCAAAAACTTTCAAGTCAGCGCCAGTTAGAAAGGTGGATATAAGGCTAACTCTTACTCTCTGAAAACGAATATTGTCATTCATGTTGTCCTCTATCGTCGCCAGTGCACCCTCGTGATGACGTGGCACGAAAGGTTAAGAGATCAGCCACCAAGGTCAACCTTGACGATCGTATACACCATTCTCTCCCTCTCACCGCCGTCATCCTCACATCCCTTCAGCTTCCCCCTATACTGTATTCCACCCACTCTCCCTCCAAGGGGACTCCACCCCTTCCTGCACAGCCGTAACAGGACTACTCTATCATGAAGCGGAAGAAGGAGGTGATGTGGCTTTTTCAGGACAGCCATTAGGCTGTTACCGGCCTCTGGTCATCACGAAACATCTCAAGGCGATACCCTTTCTCTGGAAGCTGCAACACGAGCCGACCAGGCTTCTAAGTGGCAAATTTGTTGAAACCTTCAGTGCCAAGCCATGACGAGAGATGCCCGAGGGCGCTGGGAAGGGGGGAGGGGTGAGTGGGTGGAGAGAGAGAGGGAGAGAAAAAGAGAGAGGGATGAAAACAAACCAGTCGCGTGTTCCGACCCACACACCGCTTTCTTTTCCCGATCCGTGTCTTGAGTGGCTGGGTTCCGGTCACGCGCAGAGCTGTGTGAAAAGAAATGATTAGGAAGAGGAAATGAGGACTTCAATCTTGTCACGCTTTTTCTCTGGCGAGGTTCGTTCTCTCGGAACTTCTTACTAAGATCGCGTCACACTGCAGTCTCCGCCTCGTCTAGAAAAGCGGACATGATTCTATACAACAGCAAGTGTCACCCTACACCCAGTCCTCCCTGTCCCCACAACATCCTTCGGCCATAGACAATATTCACGATACAGAAAAGTCGATGTACATATCGGATTTCTAATAAGCAACAGAACATAGACGACGGCCTGGATATATGATATTGTTTACATTTTTTTCCTTTTTTTAATCTTTAAAAATGATTGCACGAGACTATCAGCACGTGAAGGAGTGTGTTTTAATTAGTTTTTTTTAAGCTCCCTTTTTTTTTTTTTTGGTGGATGTTTTGTTTGATTTTTGTTCAATTCATCATCATCATGTTTCGAAGTCGGAGTATTCTGTGTGTGGAGTTTCTTTAGAATTAACGAAGCAGACGACACTTGTTTATCATCTACGAGCATCCTTTCATGGAGACGCTGCTACCAGGTCTCTAAGAACTGACTTCCATGGTCTGGCAGTGCCAGACATTGGTCTTATACTGCTTCTCCCTAATCCACTGACGAATAATATTCCAGCTTTTCAATAAACAAACCATTTTCATTGCTAGCAGTGGAGACGCATCCAGGTTAGCATCTGTCCAGCTTCTCTTCTGGTGATGAAAAATATACATAGTGATATTTTAGGGTTTTGTTTCTTAAAACAAGACCAATATACAAGAAATATTCTTTAAAAAATTTGAGCTGACGATTTTCAAAACCTTTTCAGTTTCCTCTCAAAAAACCAGCAGTTTCTGATATTTCTAAAGTATGCATAAAATTACATCGGGATCAAGTGATTGTTACACGGATTCGTTCTACTTTTGAAGATTCCCCTCCCCTCTCTTCCACCCACCCACCCCGTCAGCCACCCATGAAGCACATGCCGCAGAAATCGCATCACTGGGTTTCTCTCTTCACACCAGTTCATGCGTGTCTGTACAACAGTGTAAGGCGCTCGTTCATTCTCCACGAACTTGCCGTTCCTTTGCAATGAAAAGGTCTACCCGTCTCTTCACACTCTTTTTTTTTTTTCTTCTTCCAACCCACCTGTACTACGAGGACTGGCATGCACCCGAGCAACACCGGGTGCACGCCAGGAACCACCCAAGTTTTGTTTGGGAGGAGTGGAATTAGCCAAGTGGACAATAGCAACCTTAGAGGATTGAGGCCGAGGAACATAGTCCCCTCGGGATTTTTCTTGCCAAACCATTAGGGCAGTCACCGCGAGGTAATTGTCAATTTTTTTCGGGCTTTCTAACGGGGCCCACTCGCACCTCTAACTCTCCGTGAAAGGGGGGCCCCTAAAGCTTGTATCGAGTGCTTGAAGAAAGACAGGTTTATGTTTGACAGTGAAAAGGAGTCAGTGCTTTCTTATTTTCCTCCCGTTTGCACGAACCGGCCCCGAGGGACTCGGTGTATGGAGTGTTTGGTCTCCATTGACAAGATATTGAGACTCTAGTCACAAGCTTCCACCATTCTCTTTCTCGGGTAGTTGGAAGTTGGAAGAGGGGGGCGGCCAGCCAGGAGTCTTTTATCTCTCCCTTTTTCACTCCGATTGGGTCGTTTTCATAGCTGCAACAAAAACGTTTGTTCCATGTAATAAATATTATAATGATATGAACCTGGTCTGCCTTTGTAAACGTGTTCATAAAATCTCGACCTTTGAGTGTTCTTTTTCTCGCCTGTGAATTCTTTTCGCCGGAAGGCCATTCTTCTGCAACGTGCCTACGACGCTAAGACCTTTCTAACCTCCGGCGAGCGAGAGCGGACAAAGGGAGGTCAGTGGCTGTCACCAAGTCAATTCCTCCAAATCGCTGATCGGCAACAGTTTGAATTACGATTCCCTTCAATTTTATTACATGCCTTTCGAAGCGGAATACTGCCGGGCCTTTTCATGGCCACATTGTCAGTCCCACATACACGCTGTGCACTCCACTCGTGGCAAAATCTTTGTCATTTTCATCGATGACTGGGAGGAGTTTTTTTTTTTTTTTTTTAACAACGGATGGGTGGGAGGGAGAGAGCTTTCAGGACCTAAGCTTTAGGGACGTTAACAAAAGAAGAAATACATGGCAAGTCTTTGTTAGGCAGGTTTTTTTTAAAATTCAAAGCATGTGAATATGTTAAGAGACTTCGACTGGCATGAATAGAATACAACAGACCGTGCAATGTGATTTTTTAAATTTTGTAATCGCTTCTCTAAGCTTGTAAAATATTTTTTAAAGATGCTAAATGTTTGTTATTTTTTTCTCGGGTGTAAAGGGGACAATTGATGAGTCTCTTTGTATGATGAAAAATTATTTTTACCTCTTCGCAAACTAGGTACATGTAAATTAGTTTATTTTATGTGAAAATTGAGGATTTTGTTGTTTTTGATATTATTTCTTTGTTTAGTTTTTTTAACCTACACATCATCATCGGATAATTTTAAGCCTGTACTAAATACCTGAATTGTTGACAACATTTGTTTTGCTGTTGATAAGTTACCTCCACTCGGCGCTCAGGAAGAGAACTGCTTCATTATTCGGTTTCAAGTAATACTCGCATGAGGAGTTACTTGAAGAACAAATGGAATTCAAATAGTTTTCTAATGAGCTGGTAAAGCTCAAGCTGTTCAGGTCAACTGTTAAGGTCAATGACAGTGAAAAGAATTCCTTAAAAAAAGAAAGAAAGAAATCGGTCGTATGGGTTTTATTACAAGATGGCCACGAAAATCGGGTTTTATCGGACATGCTGCATGCACTGAGCGCGTGATCACATGATTATGATAGGAACTGAAAGCTGCACACACACACACACAAACGTGTATCTATAATATTCAGACACGGAGTAAGAGACAAAAGGAGGAAGCGGGAAAATCATGAAATGTGGGAGAGATGGTAGTTTACGAAGAAAGAGAAGTAGTACAGAAAAAAATAATGATATGTACTAAGATTTTTCCTGCTAAGAAAAATGCTCCACTTTAATAACAGTTAATTTATTTACCACATAATTATCACTAAAGTAAAAAGAAAAATGCTTTCAAACAAATTGTACCATTTAAACAAAACTTGTTTTGAAAATTTTTTATTATTTTATTTATTTCCATTTTCTGCTTAGGGTTATACAGCGTTAGGGCAACAATTATTTTAAAAAAAAACACATTCTTTCACGAGCTAAGAAAAAAGAATCCACACACTTAAACAATTAACTGAATGGACAAGATTATTTTTCCTTTGTTTTATTTCTTTAATAGTTTCTGCTCAGAAACCTCTAAAATGAAATGCAAACTAAAGTGAACCTTCCACATTGTAAATAAACAATTGCATGTTAAATTTAAACATGCAAAATTGGAATATGCAAAAAATGCAGAATTGGAGATACAGGGATATGCAGGAGGTCCATCCTTAAAAGGGAGTTAACATGGCGGTAAGGAATCGACTACTGCAGCGACGACAACGACGACGACTTAAACAGCTTGCAGCAACGCAAAACGCCGAGTCACGGGTCAGAATGATGTTGTTGCGATGTGAGGATGGGGTTGAAGTAGTAGTGGTGGGGAGGAGGAGGAAGACAGGAGGAGTTTGGAGGAAGACAGAGGGATGTCGATCCAGCGTCTGCTGCAGCGCAAGCGATGTGGGGGCGAGGGCGACTGTGTCTACCTCGGACAGAGAAGGATGAAGTCATCTTGATAGTCTGCGACATCCTCGTCTCAAAACGAAATGCAGTGCAATAGGCCGCAGCGGCATCCCCAACATTCTACTTTGTTTATGTCACAAGGGGCGGCAGGTTAGACGCAGCCGCGCGTCAGCAGTCCGGCATGAGTATTGGGAGGGTCGGGTGGGTGAGGGAGAAGATGAAGGAGGGCAATGAGGGAACCCGAATCGTTCAACAAACGTGTGCATGGCCAAGAAAAAAACCCACAAAAACAAAAACAAAAACCCAGTAAATGGAGCTTCAACTCTTTTTTTATTTAGTTATTTATTTATGTTCAGTTTTTTTGCAGAAGATGTGTGTATTCCCTCTCACATCAGATGTTTAGTTTCGCATCAGGCTGAAACCAAACCTAGAAACCCATTCCCGCAAGAACTACGACTCTTGGCCAAGACAAGACAAGAGCAAAGATGGCGACAACGATGGAGACCGGAAGCAGAGTGTGACGGGAGCTGCAGAAGAGGAGAACTAGGGATAGGCTTCCGTAAGTTGGCCATAAAGAACAAGTTAACCATTTTGTTACGACTCCTTCGTGCTGCGACAGATCGACGAGAAGAGGTTGGGTTGGTGGGGGCAGGGGTCAGGGGCAGGGGAGAGAGCCTTGCGAAGGTGAAAAGCAAGAGGAGGAGGAAGAAGAGAAGAAGGGGTATCTCGGTGGTAGAGAGGGTGGGGAGGTGGTAGACGGGTAGCGGCGGTAGAGAGACGGACAGTCATTGTCAGGAAACCGTTTCTTTGCGGACCAAGTCGCCCCAGCAAGGCGGGCCGGCCGGAAATTGGAATCAACTCGAGCAGAAAGGAGAGAATGGGAGAGGCAAGCGCCAGAGAAGGACCCTAACAGGCTAGTTAATGTGCAGATTGTACTGTCTAAACCGCCGCCAGCCTGCCTGGGCCTTTGCTTATAATTTCTCGCCGCTCGAGCTTCCAACGGCACTCGCACGCTCTCGTGTTCCTCGCAGACGCACTCGGACCGGCAGCGCAAAGCGCGTGCAGCTCAAATGACTGGACTGTAAAGTGAGGATCTGCAGCACCGACATTGTGACTCCCACTCTCCCTCCCTCTCCTTCTCTGTTCCCCTCTCTCTTTCTGTCTTTTTCCCTGCTCGTGTGCGTTCTCCCCTAGCGCTCTCAGTATGTATGAGAGTGCAAGATAGATAGGGCGAGATCGAAGGGGAACTGGAAAGGGGAACAGAAGGTGAGTGGGGGTGAGGGTGAGGGTGGAGAGGGGAACAGAGAGCTGGTTTTGTTTTTGTGTCGTAGCTGGCGAGTGATAGAAATATTCCCAGGAAAATTCCCAAAGTGCCGAGACTTCGACTCCATGTACACAATAATAATCTTGAAAACAAAAATCATGTTAATTTAATTTTGCTATAGATGACCAATCCCCGATGCCATGAATTTCCCCTTTCGCTTTATTTATATAATGGTATTTCCTTCTTTCATTTTACTGAAGCTGCAGAGTGTCAAGTCTGAGTTGTAAGCCAGAATTGGGAGCTGAATTCGGGTAACCATGGGATACGGGATTGTAGGAGGGGAGGGACCTTACCGGGCGATTTTTACAGATGAGAACCTGGTTCATTTTGAATTCACCAACTTAATGCTGATCGCCAATCAAGTTTCTTTTATTTATTTATTTATACTTTGCCGAAAACCTGTAGCTAAGACATGGAGGAAGAAGGCGCTCACACGACTTTGCACTAACCTCCTTTCTTCTCTCTTGAGGAATAAAGGAAGAAGACAGCACAATAAAGTATATGTCGTCTGTGCAGAAACGAGCAAGAAACTTGTTGTTGATGTGTAATCTAATTTTTTATGCTAGTTATATCAATGTTTTTAACATACCAAATTTATTTTGTTTTGCTTGAAGTCCCGCTGACCGTTTTATTTCTGCGATTCAGTGTTTTCTTAGAGAGTTTCCTTGTGTTTGTTTATTCTTGATGTTCAGGAGACAAGTGTCAGCCGGTCAGTCAGTTGCGAGGATTGAATAACCAACGATAGGCTGTGAGAACTTTCTTTTCCGCTCTGAGACTAATTCGCGACCTGCCGGGATTCGAACCGATTTCAGTGGTAGTGAAGGAAGGATCACACAATTAGGAGGCGGTTTTATCTCTCTTAAATATAAGATTAACCTAGTTCCTTGAACTGTTTCACAGGATCAGTGAGCTACACAAATCTCCCAGTATTAGTATTAAGAATCTGTTATGAATTATGATTATAACAATATTTCACAATTCAGCTTAGTTGCACAAGATATATTGGGAACCATTATGGCTGTCTCCATTTTTCCCCTACCCCCTTCTAAAAAAATATCAAGCCCAAAATATGTCATGAGAGAAGAGAATGGTACTAACAATCAGAATCTTCACACACACAACTCTACCTCTAACCTATGTACACCAGTATCATATCAAAGCTTGGATTAATTCTGAACTATAATGATGGAAGAGCCAGAACTTCTTATTCTAAATTACAAAGTTCTTAATTTTAAAAAAAATTCTATCTAAAGAATAACATTCTTTATCTTTAAAAAAACTTTTTATATAATTTAAGCTAAAAAAAAATCTGAACTGCATCAGTTTTAAATTAAAGATTAACATTTTAATGTTAACCCTAACCCTAAATAATGTGATTGTACTCTAACTTATACAAGTTTTAATCTTATTTATACCATTCTTAATCTACAGTATACAATTTTTAGTGTATGCGATCATTTTTTAATCAAAAGAATAGCGGTTGAAATACGAAGAAGAATATTGTTAATTTAAAGATGACATTGTCAATAAACACAATTATTCTCAATTCTCAAGCTGTCCTCATTCGCGGATTCGATTGTTTATTTTTTTGTTTTCAGCATCAATACCTTATCTTTATTGGTTCAATAAAATTTGATTATGTTAATTGTTACATACCCTATTATTTCCGTGACATACTAATATTGCATGACAGAGAAGCAAACTACAGTCAGTACAATCCTCTGTCAGCTGAATAAATTGCTTACTGTGCTTCCTTCATTCACCATGATTACTTGAGTATACAAGTGGGATATAGACATATTCATTTATAATTTCTGGAGTAAATATGATTCCTTGAAATTCATCCAGAGAAGGAGAAAGTTCTCAAGATGACTCTTCAAGACAGGAGACGACAATCCTGCAGAACTAAACTCTTAAACCCAGCTCTCCCCCTGATCGTAGACTTGTCTCCCTCAACCACCTCCTCCCAACCGTTGAACCTGCTCCATTCCCCATCCCTATCCCCATCCCCACCCTCCAACACCATGACGACCCCCACCTCGGGCTAGTTCCAGTTTTGGTGTTGGTGCGCTTGTGGTTGTTTTTCCCGGGTGGCGGGGGTTCCTGGGATTGTTTGGGCAACTCCGAGGCCACCCGCTTTGGACTTGTTTTTCTTGCTCGTGCGCTTGACTGCCCTTTGGCCACGACAATGGCGGATGGTTGGGGTCTAATAATGATGTCCGAGCGTGTCTGTCAAGCAGAGGGCGCTTCGCTTTGTTGTCTGGCGGTTGGTGTGGAGCACTTTGCACGCTGGGAGTTATGAAAAGGCGGAAAAGTGATTTAATTGGAAGTTAAGGGTCAAAATGACCAGGGAAAGGCGACAACAGTGACAAGGTTGACACCCGATGTTGGACCCTGACACCCGCCCGCAGGATCCAAGATGGCAGGATGGAATTTAGCTTCTGGCTTTTGTGTTCTTGACATCTCAAAAAGCTGTAATGGGCGCTGACGGAGCTTCTCAATTAAGGAAAATGATTCATAAGAGCATCGTCAAGGATTATGAGTAAAGCCCTTATTTCATTTCTTGTGTGATATCACATCTAAGTGTCGCATGTGATGTTGAGAAACAAACTGTTATAATGTAGTGGGAAATAAATAAATAAATAAATAAATAAATATCAACATCCTCCTCAATTTATTTCAAATCTGCGCAAAAGGTTTGTTTCCGTTTATATTTTTAATCTTCATCTTCTGGAAATGTCCAGGAACTAAAGGGAAACTGGTTTCCTTATTTTTGAGATGAGGTCTAATGCAGAAGTGGTACCTCGTCCTCATCCTCCTACTCTTCTTCTTCCTCATCTTCTTTAACCTCCTCCTCCTCCTCATCCTCCTCATCATCATCATCCTTCTCATCCTCATCCTCATCATCATCAAGACGAAACCAGCTAACGCAAACAAATGCAATGCTGCTACACTCCTATGACAATCGTAATGGCAAGTCCTATGGCAATCCTTCTGAAGAACATTTTTGGCTCAGACTCAAAACAATCAAAAGTCAAACAGATGGGAGTCCCCCTCCCGCCATTTTTTTATCTTGAGATCAGCTATGATCGGCTCAGCCCTCGGAGCCATTGACAGTCCCGACACCAGGACCTCTGTAGCCTCCGGTTCATCGGCTTTTCTTGTCCTAATCGTGTCTAATGCATCGCTTCTTTGTCATTTGTAGAGATTTCAGAAAAAAAGTTTGAAGGGTGAGAAAGAAAAGGGTTAACCTTTAACGCTTTTGGTAATGAGTGAAACTTGAAGAAAGTCTTTTGTGTCCTCATCAATTTGTCTGTCAGTCTGTATTCTGTCAGCAAATTTATCTGGCGCGCGCGCGCACAAACACATGGCTTTGCATTTCAGATCGAACACACCTCTTCATAATATAGTTCTCATTGGCCACTGCTATCAGTCCTGCCGTGTATTCCTCCGCTAAATTGAGTGAGTTACAAGGAATTAATAAAGTGTTCTCTCATTGTCAGCAAAGAAAGTGGTCAGCTGTTACTACCCTGGGGATGGGGAGATAAGGAGCTCAATCTACTTTTCCACCGATATTCCTGAGAATAAACAAGTTTCTCTAAAGGAGCTTCTTTGGCCAAGGTATGCAGGTTCACGTATCAAATCCTGGTGCACAATGAGGGAGGAGAAATAAATAAATAAAATCGAGCGCTGACAAGGCGTCATCTGCAACTTGTTAACAAACCACCCGACAGATACGCTGACTGGGACAAAAGCTGTTACAATAAATTCCTACAGGCCTTTCAAACCGAGGACGACCCCTGTTCGTTGTCCACCCCTTCCCCACCCTTGTTATTGCATCTCCACAGCAAACACCTGCCTGTCCTCCTCGTGTTATTACGAAGTCGTATGGTCGGTGTTTGGAAAAAAGAATGAGTGGAAAGAGGAAATTTTGGAGTCGTCTCGAGTAATGAAAGCACATCTAGGGTGATCCTTTTCTTTCTTTCTGTTGTGTGTTGGGGGGAGAAGGGGTAGACGTGTGCCTGATTGAACTTTTCCGAAGCAGTTTTGTGTTTACTGGAGAGAAAATTAAGCTCGTAAAGTGTGAGATGAGAAAATTAATCCAATAAGCGGATAAAGAGAGAGAGAAAGTAATAAGGTGATAAGAAATCGGCTTCATGACAATCGACAAACAAGTAAACATCTTGAATACAGGAAGAGCGAGCGGGTCGTGTGCACAGAGAGGCGCTCGGTGGCGCAGAGGTTAAACACTCGCTTGTCGCCATTGAGAGACCTGAGGTTCACATCTCGTCAAGGGACGTTCTCTGGGCGTCGATGTTTTGCTCTGGTAGAATATGTCTGATGCCCATACTAAGGTTCAAATTCTACGAAAATGTCCACGTGTCTACAAATTTCAGTTGAACATACTGCTTTGTACTGCAAGTATGCCTGTATCTCCCCCCCATGTCATGATAACCATGAGTCATTGGCTTTAAAGATGTCACACACACACAAGATTAAACCGGATACTTCCAGAAAGTTTGAGAAACATGAAAGGTCTTGTTGCTCAAGAAAGCCACGTGGCTGACCTCGCATGCAAATATCTCCACGTCCCAGTTCACTAGGTCTTTGAACTATCTGAGCACCGATCGTGACAGCTTGTATTCAAGTATGTCCTGACAAAGGTTCAAGCTGATGATGACCTTAAAAGAACAAAGTAATCAGGGAAAAACCCAAGTCCTTTTTCATGCTAAGTTCCTCTTTGACCTGTGAACATATATTGAGAGAATATTAACATATTGACTGTCCTCACAAAGCAGCCGGCTGCCTTCAAAATATTAAAGTGTGCTGCTGCTGCCCCAGTCGTAGAAGAAAGCCAAGTCGTCGACCTTCCATGCAAATGAGTGTCAATGATATAGTTCACTAAAACTAAATTGTCTTTGCATCCGTTAACCGACTTTGTGGAGGTTAAACCCTCGTGAATAAGGTGGTACACAGAAAAATAGGGCAATGGAATCAAGATTCAAAGACCTTTCATTTCCTAAGTACCTCTTATTTATTTATTAATTATTTGTTTGTTTATTCATTTGTTTATTTATTTGTTTATTTTTTGTTTATTTTTTGTTTATTTTTTGTTTATGTATTTGTTTATTTATTTATTTTGCTGTTAATTTTATTTTTGCAAGCTCACACTACTCAAAGTTTTCTGTGACTAAACTAACCTTTATTGAAAGCATTTATTCAAGGTGGTGGATGTCTAACTCTCTCTCATTCTCACAGATGAAAGAAAAAAACATGAATATAGATATATTGGTTCCACGAAGCTCAAGTGATCTGTTGCATCAGAAGCAAACGAAAGCCATGTTGTCGACAGTTGAGCGTCCATGACCGAGTTCACAGGGTATGTAAACTTGAACTGTGACAGCTTGAATCCAGGTCTGTCTAACAAAGGTCCAAGCTGATGATGACATGAAAAGAACAAAGCAATCAAGGAAAAACCCAAGTCCTTTTATATGCTAAGCTCCTATTTGACCTGTGAACATATATACATGATATTAACCCCTCGACTCTCATGTTCCTAACATTGATCGAGGAAAGTAAACTCCTGACAGAAAATCTGTTCTAATTCCATCGGCGGTCAAAATAAAAAGCTCGATGCTGGTCGATAAAGATGTTTGTTTACCACAAGGACTACACATATCCAGAATATTCTGACAGTTACAGGTCGCAGCATCGAATATTTTCACAGTTTGTTTGTTCTTTCTTGTTTTCACAAGACAAAATAAATAAACAATTTAAAGTAAACAAGGAGAGCACACAGTCCGCGGGATGGGGTGGTAACAGCAGCAGCAGCCAGCAACAGCAGCAACCCCATCACCAGCACTTCCAGCGGCAGGTAGAAGGTGTATTGAGACTGCAAACTGCCGTTGCCAAGGCATTCCAAACACCGCGCGTCACGTGACCGCAGGCTCTCAGCTTCCTGGGGTCTACAGGCGGTGAAAAATTCACGACTTTTAAAAGCAGACTCTTTGTTTGCTAAAACTAGGAATTACAAGCACCGTTTGGCGACAGTGCCGTGTGCAAAGTTCCAGAAAACTAAACAAATGAAATATTCAGTCTCATTTGATCATCTGAGTAGAGAGTTGTTTTTCTCTACAAACGGCAACCTGGTTTCCGCTTGACTGCCTGTGTAGAGAGCTGGAGATGGCTGCTTTTTCTTCTTTGTTCTTTCAAGCCCAGTCAGCCCCCTTGTTTTCCCCTCGTACTCTTCAATATTCTATATGTCATTATTTCATTGTCATATTTGCTTGCAATATTTTCACAGCCTCGGGTCTCATGGGAGGAACGGAAAATGGGAGCAAGAGAAAAAGAGAAAGGAAGGATAAAACAGAGAGTGGGGAATAAGTTTATATTATTCCAATAAAAAATATAAGAAAGATTGAATTTTTTTTTCATTTCTGTGTTACTAGATGACTTCAACACATTAACCACATCACTTCCTCGTTCGGAATACTGCTGCTGCTGGAAAAGTTGGAATTATTTATGAAGTTGTCACTTTTGCCTACGCCAGGAGTGAGGAACCTGTTTTTTTCTCAAGGGACATTTTTATATTTATAACATCATTTGTGTGCATACAAAAATCGTCTACCTAAATATTAGCCTGCACTTTTTTTTTCGCTACAGTGTGTTAGCACTTTTGCATCCTGTACACAATCCCAGCATCCCTTGCACTTCTGTCCTCTGAGTCACCCTCATCTAACTGTCGTGCGAAAAATATGGTCTTCTCCTACGAAAACCATAGAAACAATAACTGTTTTGAATGTGTAAAATTTATTTTGGTAAGTAGAAAGTTCCAAGATGGAACAGAACATGTGATAACAAAAGTTTTTTTTTAAATTAAAAAAAAAGAAGGATAACTATTTAGTACAAATATACCTACTCCTGAAGTTGAGGTTCAGGTCACAAGCATGCATAATACTCTCAAATCGTATCAGCATACTTGTCTCTCCCGTGCTATATTCGTTTGTGACCTTTTGGTCCCGTAATGGACGTTCCTTGCTTACCCCACAAAATTAACTAGATCATTATTATTCACTTATTATACATTTATGTTGCTGTGAAAAAAGCTTAAAGATTTGTTGAAATCTGCGGTTGCCTTTGCTAGGAGTTTCCAATGAATTTGCGAGCCCGATGTACCCCACTCCAGCGTTTCACATACCCGGACATTTTCCACATACGAAGATGTATGACTAGGGTGCTGGTGACTGCTGCATGTCTCTCAACAATCGGACAGAGCTGTGCCAAGAAACGGCTTCTCTTGCTGAACCCTTCCCCTAGCTCCTCCACTTTTTTTTTTTTTTCCTTTGAAAGTTTCTTTAATAAAGCTTCCATTTTTCACGTGGATAAAGAAACGAAGCTGGGATGTAATGGCAACAGTTTTCATCGATATAACTATGTACAGATCAACCACAGTGTGAGCCGACAGGAACATTCGAGATCACGTTCGAGAAATTCGCCCCCCACCCTGAACCCCTACCCTCTTTATTTTTTATTTCTTTCTTTCTTTCTTTTCACGAGCCATCAATACATGCAGTACGAGCCCTAACATATGTTTCATTCGGATTACGTACGTATGCTTTTGATTTCGGTTTCACCGAATGGTGGCGAACAAAATCGGCTTATTAGAAAACCCTCGGCGTTTCGATCGAGCGTTCTTGTGTGTATGTAAATCCAAATTGACTTAGAAGACGCTTCAATACCATCTGTGTTCTTGACAAAGATGAATGTCGAGTTGGTGACTTGTTTTGCAGGGCGAACATAGGTTGACAGGATTTGAAGTGAAAAGAAAGAAGAAACGGCCACAGAGGGTCCTTTGTCCGCAGCGGCGATATGAACCTTAATCCGGGACACGATCTCTGCTACTTGATAGACCGTTGAAAGTTGTAAAATTCTGCGCTCTGAGCACTTAAAAAGTACGATCGTTTGGCGAGAAGCATCTGCTGGATCTCGAGATGAGCGATCGAAGGGTGGAGAGTTCATTTTCCTTCATTCTTTTTGGATTTTATTCCTTTTTTTTTCTCCTTCTCTTTCCTGCCTTTATTGTTTAATAATAATAATAATAAAATCATCGAATTTGTAGAGTGCGCTTCCTTGTGTGGAGGTGAATTCAATGCACTGTGCACTTCAAACGAACCGACAGTCGATCATAAAATAAACAAACACAAGCAAATGTGACCAGCATCAACAAAGTCCATGTCTTCGTTCACTTTTAGCAAGTAAGAAGAAGGTTCGCTTGGATTATTACAAGTGTTTTTTTTTAAAGAAGTGGGTTTTTGAGGCCGGACTTGGAAACTTCGAACAAAATTAGACAAAATTGGAGGATAAAGGGGCAGGTAATTGTCTATGTTGTATGTAAAGAAGGAATGTCTACCGGATAGCCCTCGTCAGCACCAGAAGATCAAAGAGACCGACTCGGGTGGCAGAGTAGCTCGGTCTTTCCATACAGTATTCACATAGTAATCAAGAATTTATATACCACGGAAATAAAATGTGATAAATATTTATTTCTTTTTTGTTTCGATATTACTAGTTAACCGTCAAGAGATTTAAAATTTTAAATTCATTATTTATGATTCAGTTTATCCCACTAGCACTCCGCACTTCGTTATAATCACGATCTCTCATGTCTCTTTATATTTTTTTTCATTCTTCTGTCTCTTTTTTTGGGGGAGGGAAGTGGGGGTCAGACTTTTCCCTCCCTTTCCTCGTCGTCACGACTGGGCTGCAGTATTTTCATGCCTACACACCGTGTGATTTTGACAGCTCCTTTCTTCAGAGTGATTTCTCGACTTAGCTACCCCGGGTGCTGCGACTGTAACCTGCGGCGGCAGCTGAACTGGCGGGAGCTACCCGGCTCGTGCTGGATGGACGGGTAGATGAGAATCTCCTTTCCCCCTCTGCCTAGCCGGGGAGACGGGGACGAGCACTCCGTGACCTAATGCACCTGAATAGCGCACCTGGGAAGATATTCCTCCGACTGCCAGCTTTTAGTTCTGAACAAAATGAGTCCGTGTGCGGCTGGGTTAATACCTGTATACAGAGCCACCTAATGTGATTATGTCGACAATGAAGAGTCGCTTTCAATTGGATTTATTTGTGATCCAAGTTTCGGGTACTTCTGGTATGCTCGTCTCTGCGTGCTTGTGCGCGTGCTCGCGCGCGAGTGCGAAACTTAATCAGAGCTTCTCGATATCCAAAGCAAACGAACATAGATCATGATAAATATATAAATGAGGAAATAGCTTCAATATTGTGCTTGATGCATCATGAATGATTTTCTTTGCAAGGGTAAAAATTCTTTATACTAAAGATTTCTGTTATTACACTGAAAACCGACAACGAAGGATGTTGGACGTGGACAAAAGAATTTTTTGTACTAATCAAACCTTCATCACATCCTTCCTCTGAAGTAGATAGCAAATGTCAATGTATTTAAATTTTAATCTCTGTTAATGTCTGTAAGACCTGTATCTCTGGAAGACCCTTCCTAACGGACAAATGTTAACGTCTGACAAAGCTCGGCAGGGCTGGGTGCAAAGGTCACAATAAACTAATAAATGTAAGATGGACATTGTACACACTAGAACTTCTGAGTCTAGACTTGTTTTCCAATGCTTTTGCCAATCCACTCGGACATCAACAGATTAAGGATTTGACACTTTTGTGATTTGTCCCATTAAGAACGACCACCAATGCAATCTTCAAACTGCATGATTCTCCACTTGGTTTGATCTCAGTTTAGTTTTGGTGTCCTTGCAATCCAAGCTGTCCTGTCACCTTACCTCCGGTCACGGGTCAGTCTGTAAAGGGTGACCACTCTCTCCTCCCCTGTCCGACCCCAGGTCTGAGTGACCGCCTCATTGTGTTTGTCAACACTCGCATTAACTCTCGGCAAACACAACTCGCGATGGGCAGAAGATTCAGAGACTGCCAGCTGGAGAGAGTTCGGAGGAGGACAATGTCACCCGATGAATGGCCCTCGGACGATCTAATTGGACACCTGTGTGAATACAGGTGAGCTCGGATCGCCCTCAGAAGTGGGATTAGAAAGTACGTTGCCTGATGGGTAAAGGTTTGGTTTGCCATAAAGCCGAGTTTTGAAGAAGCAAAGAGGGTTGTCGGACTAAAGAGAACTTTTTTGAAACCCAGGAAACCGAGGACACCCGTCCCATTTCCCTCCACCCAAAAAAAGTGACCGGTGTCCGTTGATATTCAGCCAGCAGATTGACGTTTGAATGTCTGGCAAGTTTGTAGAACTCATCTGCGCTCGGACATTGGCTTTTGTTGGCCGCTGATGTCCAGTCGTGTGACTGTCATTGGTAACAGTGTTTGCTACTGACCCTCCCTGAGTTCTTTAAGCAGTCATTGGATTCATTCATTGGTGGCGTTCGTCGAGCTTTGTTTATTTTTATTTTTCGTTTATTGTGATGTTTGTTTGTCCTTTCTTTATTCAACTTTCTTGCTCGCCTGATGCAAACCTTTCGTGCTAGAGGGTTTATCGTCTTGCAGAAATACTTCTGTAGACTGTCTCCTTAGGACACTTGCTTCGGACTAGAGGTACACTGTCAGCTCCCAAGGTTGCCTATCATCGAACATAAGCTATCATGAAGACCTACAGTATAGGTTCCTCCAGGAAAAAAATCCTGTTGAACTTAAAGTTGTTTTTTTTTTCTCTATGTATCCAATACAACTATATCGGCTGAAATGTCCCTTGACCACCAGTTGTAAAAAAACAACAACAAAAAAAAACCAGTTCCTCGACTGGTTCATAGTTAGCTGGATGCTAGTTATGATATAAATTTAGCTACTGCGCGTTAGCACTGGAGTTAGCGCGGCTGTGCACCTGGGCCCAGGTGTGGTTAGCAAGGTGAGAAATTGTTGCACACCAAAATCCACAAGCTTGTAAGTGGCGGCCATAACACCAGACGGCTTTCAAACATCGATTGTCGACATGCTTGCTTTGAAACCCACAATGCTTGCTCGCGCCAGCAGCCGACATCGAGCGTCACAGGACAGGGTACATAGACGGCGCTGAGTGTCACAGGACAGGGTACACTGCAGGGATTGAGTGTCACATGACAGGGTACATTGTAAACACTGAGCGTGACATGACAGGGTACATTGCAGGCATTGAGCGTGAGATGACAGGGTACATTGTAGGCATTGAGCCTGACATGACAGGGTACATTGTAGACATTGAACTCACGGGACAGGGTACATTGCAGGATGATGGGAAACATCATTCGTTTACTATTTATTCGAGTGCAGTAAGACGACTAAAGGCTGTTAAATATACTGAACTCTTTCTAAAACCACGGTTAATGAACATAAAGATATTTAGTCAGCAGGAAAAATAAAGGCAATGGTGAGATTAAGAAATCCCCGCCATTCTTTTATTTTTTTTTTTTTTTAAACAAACTTTGACCGTTACTAGCAAGATAATCTTAAAAGTTTTTTTTTGAAAAACTACAATTTCATATGATGTTGATTTCTAAAAATAGTAATCCTATAAACAAACGCAAAATATTAATCCAGGGAGATAATAATGCTGTTAAAAACAAACGACAGTTGCAGTCACGTGATTAAGAAATGTTAGGCTCAGGATAAACTTCGTCCAAGTTCGATCTGTGACCCGCTGTGTACACACTATTTGCTGTGGGGGAAAACAAAAACCAAGAAACAAACTTTTATACAATATACTGAAAGCAAGTGCTCTCTCATTAGTTCAAACAAGATAGGTGGACGGAGGAAGAAACTGGACGGACACGGCAAAAGTTCACAGGTGAAGGTCGTTTGAGCTGGACAAACAAAGCTACAAGTTTATTCACCTATGTCGGTATGATAGCCTGTTGGGAATTTTAGTATGAAAAAGAAAAAAAAAATGCATAAACTCCGTTGGGGGAATGTGTGAGAGAAGGGAGGAAGGGAGAGCGAGGGCGAACAAAAGGCTATTGACAGCGAGCCGGCCTCGTGCTGTCGGACTGACTGACTTGATTGACGTCGATCAGGCCCCGCCTCCTCTCGTGTCGATTGGTCGTTGAAGCGCGCGCAAGGAGACGCATGGCGGATGAAGAAAGGTCCAGATGCGAGAGTTTCCCTCATCGTCTGCCGGCACAACATCACCCCCGGCCTCGTCGGCGGTGTTGGTGATTAGCAAACAAATCGAAAAGTGTCCCCCCGTCTTGGCCAATTGCCAAACATTTAATTCCCCTCGCCAGAATTAACAGCACCGCCATTGCACCCCTGCAGCTCGCGCTCAGCACGCACACAGCCGAGCGTGGAGTTCCTCGGTCCAAACTGCGGTAACTAAACAAATTTTTACTCGAGGAAACAGAAAAACTAAAACGAGTTTTGTTTGTTTATAGTATATGACAACAAGTCTGACAAAGAATCAACAAGGCCTCGGCCAGCGTTCACGGTGGCTTACATTCCGACAACAGGATTCGCGCACCTGAGTAAACAACGAGGATGTCTTATCCTATTAACAGCAAAATAAACAAAGTGAGCGGTGGCGGTTATTTCAGTGAGGTGCTCACTTGTTTTTAATTCTGGATTTTAATGCTTATTGTTTTATTGTTTTCTCTGTTTGGTTTGTTTGTTTTTGTTTTTGTTGTTGTTTTTTTTTGTTGTTTTTTTTTTAAGTTTCTCTGCATGGTCGCTGTAAAGCTAGACTAGTTGTTTATTCTAGTTGTGTTCGTCGTCAGAGATAACTGGACACTGATGTACAACAGGAAGAAATGGAAAAAGAAAAAAGAAATTTTTTTTAATATTACAGATGAACAATGAATACTTTTATTTTAATTTATTTACTGTTGATAAATTTAAACTTTACGCAATATCATTATATTTTTATCTAATTATTTTTGTTACAAATTTTTTATTAGTTTTTCACTAAATCCTCATGTTTGAGAAGTATAAGCGATGATTGCCGTGATTGTGGTATTGGGACATTTAATTTATTAAATTATAATTAAGATTGCCGAGTAGCCATGCTTTCTTTCTAGCTTGTCCACATTAATGACTTCAATTTAAAATAATTTATATCATTTTCTGCTCACGAGATGGAGTGCTAACGATTTGATTGCGGTTAGAGTATGTACATAAATACGGGTGTGTGAAAGCAACTGCTAATGAATGACAGCTTGTGACAATGATTACACTTATGCCAGGTTTTTAAGGATGAGGGAAGGAAGATTGGAGGCGACAATCTATTAATTAATACACTGTAAACACAATATGAATTATAGTCGAGGAAACAAGTCCCAAAGCTGTCAGTTTGGCGAGATAAAAGATGGACTCTCGTGAGGCTGGAAAGTTCTGTGTTTTGTAGACAGCTACCTACCGAGGGTGGCACAGACCAGAGAAGAAAGAAACGGAAGACAAACAAGGAAGGAGGGAAAACAAAGAGCTGGCAACATGAGCAAACAAAATCTGGACAAGAGCTTTCTTGAGACGATGGAGGACAGACTGAGGACAGGGATGGAGGACCGAGCTTCGCGGCCCTCGTTGCCGTGCGGCGGGCGCTGGGCCAGCGGGAGACATCGGAACCTCGGAGGGGGCGGGCTTGTTGACACATCGCCTCTCGTGCGGCGCTGACTGACAACTCCTTGCTCATTTGTCGTCTGCTCGTTACAGACATTCTCTCTCTCCAGCCCCCTCACCCCATCCCCTACACCCACCTCAACCACCCCTCCAGTGCGTGCGTGCATGTGTTACTCCGCGGGCGATGACGAGGGATGAAACCGTCGTCGGGCTACTTTGTCGTGCGTTCGTAGGTGGAGGTCGCCTGGCAGCAGCAGCAGCAGCAGGAGGAGGAGGAGGGAACTCTGTCGCGCGCAAGGTCCATCTACTTCCTGGTCTCAAAAGGCGTGACAACTCTCTTTGCCTGCAAGTAGTTTCTGGCTTGCTGTCTACCTTCCCCCACCCTGTTCCCCGTTTACAAACCCCCACCCCACACACACCCCACATCCCACACGCCGAGCCTCCCTCCCTGTCAGGGTGGACGGACCAATGTCATCGTCAACGCACCCCCTTTCAGCGCCATTGTAAGTCGCTCTCCACGCCTGTGAGGCATTCATCGTTCTGTGGCGAGGGATAAACATCGCCGCTCGCGGAGCCCATCTTGCAGCGGGTTGTCACCCGCAGGGACGACTGCCACGGTGTGTGTGCGTGCGTGTGCGCGCGTGTCGCCGTTATTTTCATTGGCCACACAGTCATTTTAGTTCGCACATCGCCGGTTCATCGTCGTCAGTGAGCTTCTCAGCGAGGACCGACGACAGCGAGGATCTGGTCCGTCTGAACGTCCTGCCATCGAGTCTTCACTCCATGAACCCGTGTCCTCACATTTACTAGGTACGACATTTTTTTTTTTAACCTTTCACCTCAACAGATTTCACCTACCGAGGGAGAAAAGTAAGAAGTAGAACCTCCTTGTCAGGCTGTGCAAGGATAACCTACTGCTCCGTGGTATTTTCATCGAGAACACCATCTATATAAGTCGCCAGAAGGACAGAGGACAACTAAAACGTCCGCAACAACAACAACAACAATAACAATACAACTAAAGGTGGTGAACTCATTTTTCCGGGTGTTTTTCACGTGAAAGACCAGGTGCAGAGTATGAACAGCTTACTCAGACGAATAATTACATCTCATTTATAAGCGACCCCTTCTCGTGGGGATGGATGCTGGGACAGAGATCTTCAGCTTCATCGAACTGTGATTAAGTGAAGGGCGACAAAAAAAGCACTGAATAAATAAGCAGACAACAACCGACGGGATAAAAGACGAGGACACCAGCTGCCTTGGAGTGTTTTAAGGAAGGTAATTGCACGCATACGAGCAATATATTGCTGATTACTTGATAGACACTGAAACGTGAATTCTGTCCTCAGTCATTGTCCCGCGAACAATGCAGCTGCACTAGAATTGAAGTGGCTGCTGAGGCCAGAGATGTAAATATATCGATGTGGCCGGTGCAGCCGTTGGTCCTAATTGTCTGGATATGACTACTTTCGATAATGATACAGAGGGGAAAAATGCATAGATGTGATAATTGCCTTCTCCACGTGTCTCCTCGCCCATTCACAGTAGACAGCGGGACTGTAAGTGATACAATTGTCAAGTTTATTCTCCCACGCCACGAGTTGGTAGTGTAACCCTCGAAGACGCTCGTTGGGTTTTCTATGATCCATCTCTGACAGTTTTAGTCTTCTTTAAGACAAGCTACTCATCGTACAATAATTCAACAATGCTTTTGACTAACTTGACAGACCGGAAACTACTTCAAACTCTGCCTATAGGTCTGATGTAAAAAGGAGAAAAAATTAGCAAAATCATTGATAGCTTAAAGTTTTTAGAGGAAAAAACCTGTTCCAGTCCTCGAGCTTTAATGATGGAATCCGTGTCGGATGTTACTGATAGGCGGAACAAGCCAGAGGCCATGGTCTGCGACAACAGCGATTCCGACATAGAGGTGTCGGACAGAGGTGACAGAATGATCGTTTCGGACGTGAACGAGGATGTCAGCAACGACAAATGTCGCTGCCCCTCCGAGAAAACTAACGCCGTCAGCTGCTGCAACGACTTTACCTGCGCTCGAAACCACGTGAAGCTTCCAAAGAAATCGTCGACCACGGTTGCCAGGCAACCAGGGGTGAGCAGCGCTCGCCTTCACGCAGTCGAATCAGACGACACAAAGCAGGCGAGAGGTGAGGGACGAGGAAGGGGAGGAAGCGACAAGGGGAGGCATGACGTCATAGTGTCCAGCCACCTGCCTCAGAGCTTGAGCCAAGCCCTGGCGTCCCAAGCCCACCACGACCTGCCCAAGGGTCAGCCGGTTCGTCGTCATGACGACAGCAGAGCGTCCTCCTCGCCGGGTCTCCGACAAGTGGACGACTGTCAAGCGGCGGCGGTGGCGGACCGGCACCTGACCTCGTATCTCTCTCAAGCCCTGTCCACCACGACCACTTCCGGTGGGGGTTTCTTGCCGACCGCATCTCGAGCTGTCTCCTCGCCTCAGACCTTGTCCAAGAACCTTCAGGCAGCTCCGCCATCTTGCAGGCAGGCCTGTTCTCCCCAGGCATCAGAAGGAGCCCCTCTCCTCGTATCTTGTCGGACAATACTTCATCCCCAGGGTCCGCACCCGGACCCAGGAGGAAACTGCTGCCCTTGTGTGCGTCTCCCTCCTCAGACCCTGACGGACCTACGGAGGAGGTTCTCTCCCGACGATCATCCCTGACGGACCGAGCTTCTCTCACTCCAGTCGAGGGGCACTGCACACTGAACCTCGCCATGCCTCATCCTCATTCCCTGCCTCTTCCACCCCCTCCCCTGGTGCCCCACACCGCCCCCAAGCCATCCTTTATGATCTCCGATATTCTGTCGGACAAAGGACCGGCGGCCAGGTCGTCCGCTACTTCCTGTTTCAGACCGGTCAGAATGGACAGGTCCCATTGTTCAGACCAGACAGTCCGGAACTAGACAGGCTGTCCACCTGCGAAGGGCAGCATATCGTGCAGGCAGAGCCCAGAGGACCACGATGACCAGTCGGACACGG
The DNA here is from genome assembly GCF_003073045.1 of Pomacea canaliculata. Classification (NCBI taxonomy): domain Eukaryota; kingdom Metazoa; phylum Mollusca; class Gastropoda; order Architaenioglossa; family Ampullariidae; genus Pomacea; species Pomacea canaliculata. Next base: position 13,481,805 of record NC_037600.1, read on the forward strand.
ATGTAGACAGTAAGTGTTTGTGTGGAAGTATAGAAAGTTTATTCTCATTTTTGTAAAAAATCCAGTTGCAGTCGGAAAGGTGTACCTGGAATCTAAGAGGGAATCTTTTAGAACCTACCTTGAGCACAGACATTCAAGTTGTAGGAAGTTTTCCAGGAAAGCTTCTCCATGACTTTTGTATGTTTGTATTTCTGTCTGTCTGTCAAATTTGATTAATCACTTAACCTCATTTTGTGAAATGATCTCAGATATAAACAAATATAACCCACAAATATCGTTTACGCATAAACAAGATAAAAGGGATGTGTGTGCGGGAAGGGATTTATTACTTTACTTCTGTCATAAAACTTGGTGATAAGATAGAGCAAAGAAGAGAGGGAAATACTTTAATAGAGATCACAGTAACGATTCTCTAATTTAAAAAAAAATAGTCCATTTATATAAAAAAAAATTCACAAACTTAATATAGGTTTATTTAATTTTTAGTGTGGACGCATAATTGACCTAGCTTGTTATTCTCTGGAATATTCTCTGTGAAGTACAGGTGTAAGATTAGAATGGAACGATTCGGGAAGAAGTAAGAGGATACGCTTGCATATATATATATTTGCACACACACTCACATACACAAACGCATATTTCATCAGCTCGCCAGTCAATACCCACTACACATCACATGGCCTCAACATGACAGTCACGCCCTTCCCTCATTGTCCCCTCCCCTAACCCTCGGTATTTTTTTTTTTTTTTTTTTCAATCCTTTCACCGTGTATAAGACATCTGTACTCCCAACATCCCTTCTTCCGTCCATCTCCAGAGATCAGCCTCTGGTCCCTCGTCGACTGTTTTGCTATCAAAAGCCTTTGCTCGGACATAAATTTTTCAACTCATTTTCTCCATTCCGTCGACGGTGTCTGCAGCGCAACATAAAATTTTCATCACTTCTAAAAGGCATTTCAAATAATCTAAAGCAACAGGAAAAATGTTCACTTGTCTGTCACCAGCCGAGCCTTGCCGACCAACACAAAAGCCTTATTTTCTGACTAAATCAAATACAAACGGAAAACAGATATTTTCCTCGCATCCAACTGTCATTTTATTTGTCTTTTTCTGTCTTTCTTAGTCTTTCTGATGTATTCACATTTCTTTGCGTGTCCTGTGATAAAATGTATCCGGGGGATGCCCAACAAATCAAAGAAACATGTTTGCCACACCTCGCCAGGTACGAATTCCGAAGATGCAGTTAATCAGACAGCCATCTGTTGCCCTGCATTATTAATAATCTCCTCGTGTTCATAGCTAAAAAAAATCCGTTTAGTTAATACCAGAGCAGCTTAGGCTATATTGCAGATAATTGTATTTGCTGTGACAAACTGTGATGATGACAGTCGACAAGTAATCATTATCTAAACATGACGACTATTATCCTTCGTGAACGAACACAGAAACAAATAATTGTTTTCTGGGGATTCTTGTTTGTCCGTTAGTTGTTGTGGTTGGGAAACGCAGTCAACAGAGTGAAGAAGTATAAATGTCTTTCATATTCTTAATCTGATATGGTAATTTCACAAGTGTTCCAGATTTATTTATTTTATTTTGTAAGTTTTATCTATTGGCAGCACATTATTGTTACACATGACTGATGAAATGTTAAATGAATGTCCCTTGGGAGTTCACAAAAATATAATAGAATGAAATCCGAAATAAAATTACATTAACTTTAGTGATTCCTAATAACTATAGACACACACTCTTTATGAAACAATTAAAAAAAACAATCTCATTTAGGAGTTTTACTTTAAAAATAAAATCTCCTTTTGATGGTTTTACCGAGTACGAATACCTCTTACAAATGACTCAACGAGTTGAAAATTTTAACAATTTATTTTTCATTTCTTTTTGTTGCTCGAGCGACGATTCGTTTTTTTTCTTTTTCTTTTTTTAATTTTATTTTATCAGCAGACCAAGATAAACAAAGGACCTAATTGTAATTTAAAGAAACTCGTTCTTGGATGTTGTAACAAAATAGTAGACAAGACAAAATGATGGACGTCCATCGTAAAGATAGACAGCAGGGAATTAGAATTTATCAAATGAGGACACAGGAGACAGGGGATGTGTAAACACACAGCCATGACCAACAAAGACATATCCCAAGATTAGGATAACCACACATCCTTCACTACAATCATCTTTCTATCGATGCGAGGGTTTGCACCTCAGACAAACGCTCGCTGTGGGAGGCAGAGACATGGAGCGTGGGGTCGATAAAACTAATTAAACTGATGACAATTGCTGTAGGTCGCTAATTTGCTGACTAGTCATCTTCAGCTTAGTTCTAGATTATATCTGATTTAAGTAGCTTTAACCGCGTCACATCATTGATGATGATGATGATGATGATGAGGAGGAGGAGGAGGAGGAGGAGGAGGATTCATTGACTAAGGAAAGAGGGAAAAGTAAAAAATGAGAGAGAGAGAGAGATAAAGAGAGTGTAAAGGAAGGTGGTAAGTAAGGTGTAAATGTAGATGTTGCATAAGTCAGTAGAAGGACCTCATATTTCCTGAGCTTTAAAAAAAAAAAAAAAATCAACCATTGCGACCCGCGAAAGACAAGAATCAACAAGCGCGGAAATCAGGCCAGCAACCCGGGTAGCCGGTGACGTCACCACTGCACGGTTGGTTTCGTGATGCGATCACGTGTCGTGTAGCACTTCAAAAGTGCCGCCGGAATGTTTGTAGCGTGCCTGTTCAAGTACAGTGTATTATGTGGTTGACATATCAAGTGTCTAGGCACAGAGCCTGCAGCCACCTACCCCCAGGCCTAGGGGTGGAAATATTGCTGTCAAATACTGTAACAGCCTGTGGTAGGAGATATTTCATTTAACTGACTGAGGTGAAATGTTTACTTCACAGCAAAAAGAAAAGAAAAGAAAAGAATAAAAGACAGCAAAAAAGAAAGAAACGACCGCGAAGTAAACTAAAGAAAGACAAAATGGAGATGATGAAGGAAGAATCAGAAAATGAACAAAATAGAGAAAAAAAAAACAACAAAAGGAATCAAAGAAAATTAGACAAACGGACAAAGAAAAACAAAAAGAAGAAAAAAAGACAACAAACAGCAAAGAACTTTTTAACTTACAAAAAAATAAATACGACATCAAAATTTAAAAAATAAAAAGACCAAAAAATATAAAAAAATAAAAACGCAACTAACAAAAGAACGAATAGGCAAAAAAGAAAAGAAGAAATTAAAATGAGTAAATAAGTAAAAGAAATGAGAGAAAAATGCAAAGACAAAGAGACCGAAAAGAAGACAGAAACAGAAGGAATATTTATGGAAGATTATTTTAAAAGAAACCCGAGTCGTCTTCAATACTTCAATGCCGTGAAGATCGTTGATGACCCGAGATGATCTGGAACCAAAAATACTCCAACATAAATACCTGATGTGAAGTGTAGCAAACACACAGTGCGACTGTTCGGAATTCGAACCGAGATTGTCGTCTCCTGTCAGGACAAGCTGATGGCGGCGTAGTCACGTGGTTGCGCCGTCTTGCGGACGCCAGAGGGTTAGGCGAGGTAACCGATGTCTGAGGGTGGGAAAACGGGGGTCAGAGCGAAGTTCGTTACACCTTAACGAAGCCACACTCTCGTGGAAACTCGCGGGATACTCGAGAAGATGTGATACAATCTTGCTGGACAAGGTCGGCACTAAGTGGCGCTGCTCGGGGTCACGATCAAAGATTAAGTAAGAAAGCACCGACGACTCCTGTCGTGAACGTTTTTTTGGGGGGTTGGGGAGGTCGCGAGACAGACCTGATCCCAGACTGTTAACATGGAGGTAGTACGGAGTCGGAATGGCTGCCGCCTGAAGTGTCATCTAGTGTTGGGTAGTGTGTGTCTGGAGGTTTGTAAAAGAGGATCTGGCACGCACTGTTGCATGCACGCACCATGTGAGGAATCTCTCTCTTTTTCACCTGCACACACACACACTGCCTCTCGTATACACTCCTGCCACCCACATTTTAACCCTAACCCTAACCCTGGCAGGACATAAAACACAAACAAACAAACAAATCCTCTCACCCACACACTCACACACACACACTCTCTCATACACCCTCTCTTCTCACCCATATCCTCACTTTCTCACACACACACAATATCTCTCATATTCACTCCTCTCTCCTACACATTCTCTCTCTTTCTCTCTCTCTCACACTCACACAAACACACAAGTTCGGTCTCAGAACTGACCTGTCAGAAAGTGCTTAGTGTAACTTGTAAGTACTTCTGCTCACCTCGCTCATCACTTCCATCCTTCGTCCTCACTCTGCCATGTTTCGCCACCATGTAACCTGAACATTGTTGCAGAAATTTTTTTTTTTTTTAATCGTTGAATGTTAAACTGTCGGATAGTTCGTGTCCCCGTCAGCACAGCACATTGAGCCACCCTTCCCCTCACTTGGAGAAACGCGCTTTATTAATTTTCAACTATTATTATACAAGTACAAACATCCACATGTGTCTACATACACAAATATACATATATAGAGAGAGAGAGAAGCGGATGGGGGATAATCTTGAAAAGCAGATAAGCAGACGGACAGACAGAAAATGGGTTAGGAATGGGGAACAGAGAAAGAAAATGGAAATAAAACACATTTTTGAAGAGAGCAAAGAGGAGACAACTCCTCCAAAACCCCATTTAGACAGTTCTAACGCGACCTTTGAACTTTGAGAGAAGAAAACCTACAAAGCAACACGTGAGTGCAGACAGACCATGTTCTTAATTTTAAATCGCAACAGAAATGCACATCCATCCATCCCCCTTACAATGTACCGTGTAATCCTATTTTAAACTGATTTAAATTCTGCCTGCGGTGTGGTGGGTATACGTGCTCTGATACTAATTTTTCTGCAAACAGTTTATCATTATTATTATCATTATTATTATCATTATCATTATTATCATTATCATCATTATTCCTATCATTATTATTATTATGTTGAGTGTTGCTGTTTCCCGTCTTCAAGTTGTGAGAAGGCACTAGAAGTAAGAGTGAGCGAGGGAGTAAAGTTTGTGCACAGAAGGACGAAAGAGAACGAGAAGCGAACAACCAAAAGACACTAGGTGTACCCCCTCAGCTTGCATCCACCTCTCCCCCTTTCTTGCTTGTTTGTTTCTTTTTGTTTTGTTTTTTGAAGACCTTTGTCATTCCTTTCCTCCCTCTTTCCACCTTTACCTACTTCCCTTATTATTTCTTTTCTCTCTTACGCTCGCTCCTTCACTCTCTCTCTCTTCCCCTCTCCCACGACCACGACCACCACTACCTTCTCTCCGGCTGTAGTAACTAAACTTTGACGGAGTGTAACTGAAAGCAAGGACAGCCAGTTAAGTTTAGCCCGAACCTTAATCCCTTATCATCTCAAGCGCCCACGGCCTCCCCAGGGCCGACCTAAGGGATATGTCTTCGCGAAGATCGAATTGTATCCACACAAGGGTTGAATTTCCAAATTTGTCCGACAAATTGGTTTCGGTCACGCACCGACTGGCATGCACCTTCACTGCAATGTGCGGGTGCTGGTGTGTCGGTGTGAGGGTGTGTTGGTGGACCCGCTTCACTGGCTGCGAGATTAACGACAGGTGGGCTGGCTTACCTGCAACTCTCACATGCTTTCTTTAATTGCTCAATAAAACAGAGAGAGAGGGAGAAGATGAAGAAAGGGGTGAGTAAGGGTAGGTGGTCAGGCCAGACAGTATGTATGTCGCAGGTGGGAATCTTTTTTTTTTTATTTGTCAATTGTTGTACCTTTTTTTTAGTTATATTGTTTATGTGCGTAAGCATATGCTGGTATTTGTGTATGTTTATATTCATTCCGTGTGTTTACCTGTGCAGACACAAGTGTATTCCTATAATGAAATGAATATTCCTGAGGTGTTTTTATTTTCATCCGTGAGTCTGGGAATGCCGCAAGTTCACCGGCGGGAAATTTCAAATTGTGGGTCCCGATACTTCAAAAGATCGTTTGCAAAATTTAGAAAGAGAGAGGTTTGGAGGGTTTTTTTTCTCTCCCTAGCACAAAAGCATTCTGATATCTGAATGCTTGTGATGGTGAACAAGCCGAGAAGATAATCTGGAAGAAAACTTTCACAATGCACTGAAATAAAGCGATGACATCTTGTACCCTTGAGCAGGCCCTGTGGGAGAGGGTGGGTAGCTCTTCTCAAAATTTAGGTCAATAATTAAAGCCCTCCAATTTTGTAGAGTGCACCCTAGTACATCTCTCAGTAAAATTTAGAATTCATCTTTAACCTCTGGTACTCTGAAATGCTTCAGCTGTCACGTGATTTTAAATGCGGCATTGGTCACTTCGAGAAAGACCTACGTCATCGTCCTTTCTAACAGTCCTTTTTTAATTAGACCTACCTTGTCCAATATGTGGTTTGGCAAATTGTTGTGTTGTTTATATTTTCGTATAAGCGTCATGTACACAGTCTCACTTTCATTTGATTGGTCGAGACGGCTCGAGACGTCATTTTTGTAACGAATCGCAACGACCACAGCCGTTATGACGTCAGATGTGATTAACAGAAATCAGACAATTTTTGCCCTCGTCCTCCCCTGCCCCCAATCCTTCCCAACCCACCATAGTAAAGATGAGAGTGAAAATATTCCTCAGTTATTTGCAGTGCTCGTTCATTTATAGTCCAGGTAAACGCCACTCGCGGCCATTTTGTGTCACCTGCCAGTCTACCACCTGTGAAGTGTCGTCGTCTCAAAGTCACTCGTAATGCTGCCAGCATTTGTTGACCACGTGCTTCAGAAAGTCGCCAGGTAATGGATCAGGTGCAGGTGTGACCTCTCCCAGGTGTGACAGTTACCCTCCAAAACATTGATTTGCTTCAAGTGGTTACCTACCCGCCGCCCCTCATCTCATGTTCAAAGGCAGGAAGCCGGGGTGGGGATGGGGTGGGGTGGCACCAGGGTGTTTGTTTTACTCGCCATACATTCTGTGTAGATACAGACGCATTTCCAAAAGCCCTCAAAAGTGGCGTAAATAGATCCCCTCGGTGTAAATAATACTGGATTTATTCGTTTATCTGTTTGACCTCTGAAATTGCAGGTTAAGCTTGTCTTTGTAGAGGAATCGTGTTATCACACGTAGAAACTGTAGATGTCCCCAAATCCACACGAAGCCAACTAGACGAGAGATGAGATACTCACCAGCCGGGTCAGAGGTCAGTCCGTGTGTAGAAGGACAGTCGTTGGTACCTTTTGCTCACCTGGTCCCCTTGTCTAGTCTTACCTGTGATTAAACTACCAGCGTTATTCGATGGACAATGTCTGGAAGTTAATTAAAATGTCTACACAGAATAGACGGATATGAAATAAAGTTTCGGGTCTCACTCTCTCACATTCCAACTGTCACAGACACAGCTTTATTTGGAGTCATCGCAAAATATCAATCCTACTAGTGTATGTTTGTCCTCAATTGCCGCTTTTATTATTTTTTGTTTTTCAACTTTTTCTCACCTGTTTAAAGTAACTATTTTATTTTTTCCTTTTCTTTTCTGCTTATTTTTCTGTCCGTGAAGCCATTATTCAGTTTGTGAGGTAAGATCATCTTGTCAAGCTTGTCTCACTGTATTTTCATACTTCATAATCAGGTGCTTTCTGCTGATGTGCTGGGGTGTATGAAATAAAACATATGTCACTTAATAATCCAAAAATATTGGTTAACTCAACACAGAATACCTTACTGAAAAACACATCATCATCCTCATCATCATCATCATCATCATCATCATCATCATGCAGCTATTTTTCTGTCACGGCTAGTGTTGGTAAGACATACTTCATTAGACTACAACCAATACTCTTCGACCATCGTCAAAGATAGAAACACCGAATGCAATACCCGACACCAAAATAAATAAATAATGCGAAAACAAATTTTCAAAAATCGTTGCTGTTCATTCCATTAAATGAAGTTTGCACCGATAATCGAGGGCTTAATTACTCCACGCTGCTTTTACACCCGGATGTGGACTGTGAACTGGTGAACAGGATTTTATATGAGTCGTATTACGATCTGGACTCCTCACACCATCCACACACTCACCATAATAATCACACCCCGTTCCCAAGTTGTGTAGAACTATTTTCTGCCGCAGCAATATCGTGAATGGCTGTGAGGTGGTCACGAACCAAGCGGCGGCTTTGAACTGTGGTAGTGTGTTGGGCACCGCAGCTTGGAAAACGCCCCAAAACTGACATATTAATTATCAGCTTAAGCAAACATCACCGCACAGATAATCCATGTCACACTTTGGCAGAGAGGCTCGAGTTACCGCGCCTTTTATCCTGCACAAAATCATCCTCCGCCTCCTGATGAAACACTGTCCGCCGGCTGTCCGAAGCCGGCCATAAAACCTAAGCTGACTTTTTAGCTTTTTTTCTTTCTTTTTTTTTAAACTTGTGGAGTATAAAACTATGAGCCAGTAGTATTAACATCTGCTTAATCGTGTGGGTAGCCGAGAGAAAGAGTTCGGGTGCCGAATGATACCGCATAAAAGGTGTTCCTTAACATGCAGGTGTTTAATGGGCGATTATTTCCATTCTTTCGCCCATCTTTAGTCCAGGTGGGTTGCAACTTCGTCAGAGCAGGAAAGATCGGTTACAAGCGTTTAGAACACTATCGGATTTTATTGCCCGCTCAAGAACACAGGAACCTCACGGCGAGGCTTGCGCGGAGGGTAGGTGGGGTGGGGGAGTGGGTGAAGGGGTGTGGGGTCGGTGGGATTTGGTGCGAGGGGGAAAGTGTTTTGAATCGCCAAACAAAAGTCAGAGAGAGAGAAGGTGAATGAGACAAATACAAGCATGCAGACAGGGAGAGAGAATTAAAGGCAAAAAGATGATAGACGGACAAAAAAAAAAATCTTAAATGAGAGAAAGCGCTGTATCAGAAAGAAGTGTGTTTGTGTGTTCGTGAGACAGTGAGTTAGAAAGAGTTTTGAAAAGCCAAACAAAAGAGAAAGTATTCGAAGAAGGAAGAAGAAAGAATTTTATTTTTACTATTCGCCACAACGATTTATACTTTCTTATTTTTCTCCCCTCGGGAAAATTTCGTTTGGTTTTCATTCTCTCCTTTGCAGTGAACTCTTTCCCTCACCTGCTTGCTAGCATTTGTAGTAGGTTTGAACAAGTTAGATGTCTGCTACAGTGTATTTCCCTCCTCGCCTTTATTTCTCCTCTCCGAATTAACTTTTCTCCTTTTCCGCATGTTTCCTTCCATTCCTTCCCACGTTTATCTTCATCTTTCATTTCATTTTATCCTCTTTCCTCGTATCTTTCTCAATTTTTCTCCTTTTCCTCTTCTTTCTTCCTTTGTCATACTTTTCCCTCACTTTCTATTTCTTCGTCTTTCTTCACAATTTTCTCCTCTTTCCTTCTCTTTTTCTTTTCCTCCTTCTTTCTTGTATTTCCTTTTTTCTCACCTTTCCTCTTTATCATCTTTCTGGTTTTTTCTTTCCTTTCTTCCATTCCCCATTCACTCCTCTTTCTCTTTCTCCTCTCTCTTCTTTATTTTTTTATTTCTGTTTATTCCTCTTCCTCCTCTCTCCTCCAGGGTAGTCCTGCGGCAGAAATGGTTAGCGCTTGTCACCAGTAAAGTGAAGGCTGGTTGTCCTGGGTTCAGCTTTCGTCTCGGGCATCCTGTTCTTTCTCTGCATGTGGCATCTGTTTACAGGGCTGGCCCTGATATAGTCTTAATTGCCGGCTCGGAGTAAAACACCAATTCTCTCCCTTCTCCTCCTCCCTTCCCTTGTCCTGGGTTCGGATCTCGTTTCGGACAGGACACGCTGTTGTACTTTACACGAGGCACCTTTGCCGTGAGATGGCTTTAGATGTTCGCTCAGTGTAAAACACCAGTTCTGCCTACTTCCTCTTCTCACTTGTCATCTTCTTTCTTCTCCTGTCTCTTTGTTTCTCCTCCTCATTGTTGTCATCTGTTACATCCTCCACTCCACCACACATCCGTCAATTTAATATCCTCACGTCTTGCTTAAAATGCAGTTTCCTTGTATTTAAAAAATTCGTTGGTAACAGATCGTGTGCAGCATTCACACAAAACAAAAAACTCATGTCATAGGTCACAAACGAGCCAAACTCCTGGTGTGACATTTACCCATCTCACCTTCGAAAACAAGCGCGTGAACGGAGCCCTCGTATGAGTCGGAAGATTGCCGAGCGTGGTCGTGTTACCCAGTGGAGAGAAATTAAGCCCTCGGTTTTCAGATGTAGGGAGCGGAAACCTAACAAAGAGAAAAGGAAAGAAAGGGAGAGAGTGGGGGTCTTTCTCCACCCTCCTCGTTTAAAAGCTTCCTTCTCTTTTGCCGCTTTGGTGTGCTCTTTGATGCCATGCAAGGAATACAAAACGCGGAGATGACAATGAGGCGACTTGGACCGGAGCGGTGCTCAGTCAGGTTCACGCAGAGAGCGTGAAGTTTTCCACTAGCTTGAACCCTACGTAAAAAAAAAAAAAACAACCAACCAACAAACAAACAAACAAACAAACAAACAAACAAACAACCAACAACAACCAACCAAACAAACAACAACCAAACAACCAAACCAAACAAACAACCAAATAACAACCAACCAACCAACAAACAACCAACCAACCAACCAAACCAAACAAACAAACAAACAAACAAACAAACAACAAACAAACAAACAAAATCTGGCTTTTAGGCAACAAAGAACCACACAGTTAACTTGGGTAACTGCCAAGACTAAGGAGGCAGGAAGTATACGGTGTTTAGGTGGATGAGGGAGGAGGGGGATATGATATGCTGTTCTCAATACAAGTTTGCACGGCCAGTATATTCTTAGGAGAAGCTGAAGGCAGTATAGGTCATCCTGCTACCAGAATTATTTCAGACTAACTACAATACTATAAGATGTTACTGGCTATGCCCACCACAAAAAACCGTTAAAATATTACCCCACCAAAACATTTAATTTTACATCTTATGCTACAAGATATTACTTGCTACACAGAATATACCTACCTGATACTTAAAACATATGAGCTTTCAGGGTGTGCAAATTCTGTGAAAGGTTATCTCGGGTAGTGTTAATGTAGGAAAATTACGATTTAATATGATGCTGTTTTCTTATCTCCCTTTAGCCTAATGATAATCCCAAGTTGTCGGCACTCTTGATTTACACTGTGAAAAGAAAAAATTAATTAAAATAAAATTTTTTTAAATTCACAGTGTTTTTTTTTTAGTTTTATTTCTTAGTTTAGGACTCATAGCAACTAAAGTTAATTTAGTTTGTTAATAGCCAGTCAGGACTGGTACAGGACACATGGGAGACAATGAAGTGTCTATACATGGGATAATTAGTAGTCATGGTGACGGTAGATCAGACCAAACTTTTTTTATTATTTAAAGTTTCTGCTGCGTTTGACTCCCTTTTCTGCAGGCTACACAATAAAGCTCACCCTGGGGTTTTGTTGAGCATAAGAAGGAGAAACAAACCACAAGAGTAGCCGCAGACTCACAGCAACAAATTCAAAAACAGAAAACAGAAGGAGGACTGCGCCCCTTGCCTCTCTTTCAGGGAACTGTTTCACGAGCCGATCGTCGCGATAGTCTTATTAATGGATCTTAAATCTCAGCAGCTTTGCGCATGACACAAATGGCTGATACTATCCAATCAGATCGAGTCACGTCATATTTAAAAATCTTAATTATTTATTGCTAATAAAGATTAGGTTTAAGGGTTTGGTTAGGGGTTAGGGTGGTTGTTGTGAAGGCTTCTTACTAGGCGAAGTAGATGACGTGACGTCACACCACTTGTATATCTCCACCTCTCTTTCTCCATCCTACAACCTTCTCCGCCATTTGTGAAATTTTCTCCTCAAATGGATATTATTTGCCTGCTAATTTCTTTCATCAACATTTGCTTACATTAAAATATCACGTGTTTTTTTTTCTTTTTTTAGGGTCGTTTGATGATGGCTGCTCCGATCCCGATGTGCACCGCAACTCAGGGCAGGACCTGAATGCCATGACGTCATCGTCGTCCTCCTGCAAGACGAAGAAGCCGCGGAAGGCGCGGACGGCGTTCACGGACCACCAGCTGTCGTGTCTCGAGAAGTCGTTCGAGCGACAAAAATACCTGAGCGTGCAGGACCGCATGGAGCTGGCCGCCAAGCTCTCTCACAGACACACAGGTCAAGACCTGGTACCAGAACAGGAGGTAGGCTTTCAAAACACCAGTTTCCACAAATATTACATTTCTTTTATTTGTCCTTATTTTCGTCCATCTTAACAGTTCTCAGTATATACTCACTTGCTGGAAGATTGAAGATGTTTGAGATATCCAAATGTTATCGCGACGTTTGGCGCCTCAAACCCTCGAAGTCTCTCGGACTCTTAAAAACCTCAGACTCGCTCACAAAATAAAATATCTCAAAAAAAAAAAAAGGAAAAAAAGAGTGGGCCTGGCCATCCATATGTTAACCGTAGCCCTCCACCCGGTGCCGCGTGCCCGGTGTGGGAGAGCGCTGGAGAGTGTTTGCTTGTTTGCCGACTGCCCTCCCAACTCTCGGCCACACCACGAGCGGCAAGGCGGGAGGGCTTGGGGGCGGCTCTTTGATGTCAGCGACAAGACGAGCCGCCAGTAAATTATGAACGATTACTCTGACACGCTCGCCGCGGTGAACGTTCTAAGCGGCCGAATGGACAGCGACGATTAGCGGGCGCTGCCAGCGCGTGCCTTTGGTTATAAATGAAGGCGAGACAGAAAAAAGGAAGGAGAAAGAAAAGGAAAGAAAAATAAAATCCATCGGCTTCTGGGGGGTAGGGGACTATGGGGGATGCGTATGAGCGTGGAGGAGGAAGGACGAGGGGTGGGTAAGGGGTGGGGACTACGAACGAAGATCAGACTGAGAAAGTACAATCAAACCTCGGTATGATAATGTGCATCGTTCAAGATAACCGTTCTGATGAATATTCCAGTAACCGGAACAATTCCTACCTCGTTGTGTGGATTACCTGAATCCCGCACACCCCAGACAGGTACCCGGTATATAACATCCACGCACATCTATCAAATAGTTCAGCATAGTATTAAAATGTAAATGACAATAGCTTTAAAAATTAAATATAAATTATAAATTGATTAAATAATCTAACTTAATGTAATAAATAAAAGTTTAGGTTATGAAGGAATACTGAATTCCTGCTGAGGCAAACGCTGTTTACCAGGGTAGATAGTGAGGTTGGTAAGTGTCTGAGATCAGCTAAGGGTCGTGTTTATTTAGAGAGATTTTTTGTTTTTTTGTTTGTGGTGTTTCTGTTTATTGTTTGTTTGTTTGTTGTTGTTGTTGCTTTTTTGGTTGTTGTTGTTTTCGGGGTTTTTTGGTTTGTTTTTTGCTTTTTGTTGTTGTTTTTTTGTTTGTTTGTTTGTTTGTTTTTTTGCATCTGATTTTCGGATCCTTTGTTTATTATAGCGGGACTTAGCAGTTCCACTAGCGGATATAACAGCTATTTGTTATAACGGTAATTTTTACCCGATGGACAGCCGATACCCAAGTTTCACCACCTGTCTGAGAAATTTTAAAAATATTTTGTTAATGACTTTCGATACCTACCTACATCAACACACACAAATATCCAGGAACCCATCGTTCAGTACCTACTTGCCAACTCCCTTCCCTGCCGCATGTTCACCAGCACGCGCACGGACACACAGACAACTGAGTGAGAGACAGAAATGAAGAGAGAGATTAACTTCTCTTGTTTTGAAGCAGGCAAATAGAAAATAATAGAGTCAAACACGGATATACTCCCCTTCCATTTTCTACTGCCGGGAATTTTGATGTACTAACTTCTTTGGACCCACTTGCGCCACCTACAGGCATAATAGTTTTGCTGACCAGCATCTCCAGCATTTTTGGTACCCGGGAGGACCTAGAGGGGTAATCATACCCTTGCCTACCTGACTCACAGGTGCATCTTACTCATACTCACACAAACACCCCAGGACGCGCTCGCCAACCCACTCACTCGCCATCACACCCGGGTAGTCAATGTAGGTTAAGAAAACAGACCTACGCACAAACTCGTGACATCACTAACGGTTGCCCACAAACTACACCTCCGCTGGAGTGTTTTCTTTCTCTCTCACCTCTCTTGTTCTTCTTGACTAAGGTGTCTCGCGATGGGTGTCACTCAATCAAAACAAACCCCTTGTTTACACTCGGGTACTCTCCCAACTTCTAGCGGCCGCCCGTGTGCCCGGTGTTGTTTCAGGGACGGTTAGCCACTCGGAGCTGTGGAGGATGAAGAGAAAAATTTAATTTCGTCAGTCTTCTCGACAGAACAGGAAATATTGACACAGGTTTGCGCAGTGTGTCGGACTGGGTATGGGTACGTGGTAATATATTCCTCGCTTAACCATGCATTGAAATTTTTGTTTAAAGTGCTGAGTGAAAGAATATTTGAGTGACATGTTGGCCGAGACTGAAATTATGGTATGGCTATATAAATATATTTCACAAACTTACTTAAGATGAACTTAAGGCAAGCTTGGAGTGCGCATGTGTGTGTGTTTGTGTGTAGGTGTCACAGGTATGTGTGTGTGCGTAGGTGTGTATAGGTGTGTGTTGTGTGTGGAGGGGTGTATGCGTGGCTGTGTGTGTCTAAAGCTATTTTTAACATGACAAATATAATGTATATGTATATTATACTAACCTTCAGCCAAGTTTGGGAAAATTTTTGCTTCACAGTGACATAAAATCGTTTGCCAAAGTTTATCTATATTAGTGAAATTCTTTTAAAAATCAAATTAAAATAATATTACTAAACAAAAAACTATTGTATTGTGAGCAAGATAATTTTTGCTAAAAATAATTTTTCATCAACAAATATTTTCAGATTTTTATAAGAGAAACGGAGGAGTGGGGGATGTGGGTTTTTTTTTAATGATAACGAGCCCGATCAGTTATCGCTAGACTCATCGTCCTGATTGTCCAAACTGGTCATCATTCGTCTCTTGACTCATACTGGTCTTCTGGGGCGGGGGAGACACAGGAGGACCAGTCCAGTCTTTGCCGTTCGTAAGCCAGTTCCTCCTCTGGCCACCGCTGAGTCGACTACCTCTGAGGTTGTCAAAACATGAATGGTGTTAAAAAAAAAAGGAGAGAGAGAAAGAGAGAGAGGAGGGGGTTGTAGCGATAACCGACACTCCACATCGCCATATCTTCTAGACTTATAGTACCTCCAAAATCAAGCTCGGAAAATTCCAGTCACACTATCAAAATAGAAAGGTCACTCGCGCGCCCCTCGCACTCTCCTACTGTCACACAAAGACCTCGCTGTTCCTCGTCATAAATGCCTGTCATCGATGACTGGACGAGAACTGAAACAGGCTAATAATAAAATTAAAAAAAACACGCAACACAACACGATAACCCTTCTGATAACTAACACAACAAAGAACTCTTGTTGTGTCAACAACAAGCAAACAAGTCTGTCAAGATGTGTGTAGTGAGGGAGGAGAGGGAGGATCGAGTCGGGGTGAGCTTTTGTTTTCAAATGTAACAAGAATCAATCAGCAAAAATTCGAAGAATTAAGCTAAAGGTAAGCCTGATTTTCTGCTTTTTTTTTTTTTTTGGACTCACAAATCAGTGAATTAGTTCTGAAAATCTCCGATGTGAAGAGTTTTCAAAGAGCTTCCTCCAAAAACGATGTTTTTCCTACCAGATGGCGCGTGTTTGTCGCACTGCTTGAGAACGGAGTGAAAATTGTAAATGAGTTTGCCGAGTTAAATTGGTGAAAAGGACGTCTGCTAGGGAGGGTATTTTGCCACCAAGAGGTCAACATTTGCACTGGGTGTTCCGAGGGCGCATAAGTGCGGGACGATTGTCAAGCCACAACCTAGATGATTTCTTTGTAAAGATCCCACGGACACTGGAAAGGCAAATATGGTTAATACTCAAGCTGGTCTTGGGAGCAGAATGTTTATTCGTTTTCCAATTTTTTTATTCTCGGATTCACCTTCCTACCTCGGTTATACACTACTTATTCCTTCCGTTTGTCCCTCCTTGTGACGCACACATCACCTCCCGGTCACAAAGCTTCTTTAACCCACTCTTCCTTTTTTCTTCTGTCTTCCTCGATTCTCCTTACTGAAATCGGCAATAAAGATCGAATAATTTTTTAAATACTTTTTAAAATTCATTTACGCCTCTCTCTCTCTCCTCCCTCTCTCTCTCTCTTCGTCTTTCCAAATTTTTTCGTCTTTGAAACACAGAGAGCACTTTGTCCATTCCCTCCGAAACTTTACCAGCCACGCGGTGTGTCACTCCCATATTTTGACTTTTTTTCTGTCCTTTTCATATCGGGGACTCAAATTGTGTTTAAGGTGCAGGCAAAGGTGGACAGATGTTGCAATTCTTGTCGAAGAAACACTTTTACCTGTCACGTGACAAAGGCCTGGAGGAGAGGTAACATTTGCAGCACGAGTCGCCCTCACAAAGTACAATTATCAGAAGGTTGGTAATCCTTATTCTGGGGCAGCCAACTGTGTCAACAGAAGAATAGGGGTTTTGCGCCTGCAGAAGTGAAGGGGAGTAGGGAGACAGTCCAGCCCCCATGTTCTTTAGCTGCTTGATTGAGCTCAAGGACTCCATCAAAAACACATTGTACCAGTCTCGCCATATGTTCGAAAATGATGCTGGGATGTGGCAACGGGCACTGCATTGGGTTTCATCCAATAGAATCTGCTGTAAACAAAAACCGGAAGTCGTTAGCGAGAAACAAAGAATTCTCAGTGTTGCTTGCTTCTGTTTGTTAGATTTTTTAAATATTTTTATTTTATTTTTTTTATTATTTTTCTTCTTTGTTTTTGTTTTCTTTGTTTGTTTGTTTGTTTGTTTGTTGTTTTGTTGGTTGTTGGTTGGTTGTTGGTTGGTTGGTTGTTGGTTGTTGGTTGTGGTTGTTGGTTGGTTGTTGGTTGGTTGGTTGGTTGGTTGGTTGGTTGGTTTTTAATATACTCATTAAAAATCCACACAGTCGTATTGGGCAGTGCCGGACATTTTTACATTTTTAAACCCACAGCTAGAACTTCAGAGCTAAAAAGAGAAGTTGTCGTCTGCAAAATCCTTCTCGTCACCATGGAGTCTGTTACGAATGTGTTTTACTGTTTAATTGTACAACAGATTGTCAGGGTTTGCTCAGTGATATCAGTCCTAATTATTGAAAATAATACAGAAATAATACAAATAATTCCAGCATACTGCGAAAATAAAGTTCTTATTGAAATACTGACTTGTACACACGCAGTGTAGTTACACAAGTGTTTTAGCTTAACAAGGGTTAAAATAATTATTATTTAGTCATGAAGCGTGTCGTCTGTAGTATCACAGAATATGTGATACAGATTAACTATTGCGCCTTATGTTCTACTTTAAGAACCCGTAAGTAATATTTTCTTTAAGTATGCAGATGTGTGTGTGTGTTCATGGATATGAATGAAGATAATCAGATCGTTTGTAAATGTGAAAAAAGAGGTTCACAAGGTAATATTGGCAGTAATGTCAATAATTAGTAATATTTCTCTCTTTCACACACACACACACACACACACACACACACACACACACACAAGTATACACTCGCTACCTCTTCTAACATGTAATCAATGAAGAAATAAATACCTTCCGGTCTTCCCACGCCGACAACCTCTCCTGTAACTAAACAGTCCACCGACTGGTAACTTGCAGTTTAACAGCAAACTAACAGACACCGTTTGTGCATCATCTGTCGCGAGGGCCCGGCGCGCTGATTAGATCGTGCGGATTGTTGTAACGACCCGTATCATGCTAGGGTCAATTTACCTCACGAGAGCCTGCAGAGGGCGCTCTCCGAGGTTGTTAGTAAGGGCATCAGGCTTCCTCATAGCTGACATTCGGACGTTACGCCATTTCGGCTCTAATTTATTCATAACTTCACCCCTAGAGCCCTCTCTTGGCGCTGGTAATTGGAGCATTCTGGCATAAACGTCCCTCCATCTCAGATAAGAGGCGAGGGTGTCATAAAGGGATGAGAGCAGAAGAAGTAGGGGAGGGGGAGCATTGCAAAGGGAGACAACAGGGGAAGTCGAGTGGGTAGGGTGGTGGTGGTGGTGGAAGGAGTTGGAGGGGTGTGAGGGAAGTCTCCTCGTGGCGCAATAGTTCTTAATTATCCTGCGCTCTTCAAGCTCCAACGTTGTGCTCAGCATCCACCACAAGCGCTGCCAGGGTTGTCATCAAGGGCACATCACTGCGCCTGAGTTGCTTCCCTTGTTCCCGGGCGCTTGCACTTGCAGGGAGCAGTGGCTGCAGAAGTCTGGCATATGGCGCTCAGTGCAGCACCTCGCCCCGTTCCTTCCACCGTCGCTATCCGTGGTGACAATTATATCAAGCGCGAGACGCCGGGGCTCATCCCTAAGGGCCGGCGAGGAATCGGCCGACAGACGCGGACCTTCGGGGCATGCGCGTAGGAACGTTGCAGCCCTCGCCCCACCAGTCGGCAGCTCGCCCACGTCAGGGCTCTTTCAAGAGAACAATTTCCATTGATACAAATGAAAAGAACAACATTTAATTAAACACATTCTCTCGGAGTTTTGCCTTTCCTTTCTACTTCGTCAAAGTTGTTTTGTCCGAATTCCTTCTGTTGTCAGATGTTTATTATAGACCTCTGGTACGCCTTCGACTTGTAACTGGAAAAGGAACTGACTCATTCACTTGTTAATTCAGATTTAATTTTTTTCCTTCTTTGATGAATAATTAATTTCACTAGTTGGTCTCTTACTCAATATACAAACTAGCTGGTCATCTTCCAGAAAAAAAACCCCCAAAAATAATCTGCTTTGATTTTGTGTCATCAACTATCTATTTGTAGTTATCTTAACGTTTGTTCCATTTTGTTGTTGTTGTTGTTGTTGTTGTTGTTGTTGTTGTTGTTGTTGTTGTTGTTGTTGTTTTCTGTCAAACATCTACGTGAGGAAACATCCTCCCTTCGTTCAGTCTTCCCTGTAAAAGGAACTTTCCCCTCACCTCCAAGCGAACTCCGTGTTATCTGTGACCCTGTTGTAGACGAGTCTATTATGCAAACTCTTTCAAGAAGCCATGGCGGCGAAAATGGCCAATAAATCTGCAAAACCGTGATAGGAAATCGCCTGGCGAGCTGCCGTCCATCGTGATGTAGTTAGCCCATGCATCCGTTTTGCGGATGGAACAGCTCGAGTGTTAATGGGTTGAGATGGGGAGGGGGAAGGCCGCCCAGGCGCTGGATACAGCCAGGGAAAACCCAGAGAATTCTGGATACCGATGGCAATGTTCTTCCCTTTTTTTGGAGAAGGTTGTAATCTAAATGTTAGGAAAGAAACTTTGACCACTATCATTTGAATGTAGATGAGAGAGAATGTCATTAAAAGCGTAATGTGTGGTCGTCGTGGGAAACAGTTTTGCACTTCAGTGAACAGTTAGGCAACAAATAAATATAGAAGAAAAGCTAATAACCGAACAACAGCACAAAGTGATAAAATGTAAATACTGATGGAAGGGTGAAGGTACTGAAGGTATAGTGGCACACATTTTGACAATGAGTGAAATATGTCATCTTCATTCTTGCACCAAGTATGGAGCTTCCATACAAGTTTTTTTTTTTTTAACTTTACAACTGAATGGTTTTAACACTAACTAGGTTTCTCTATGGAGATGGAGTGATGACAAATAAGTGGAGAAAAAAAAGCATATGACTAACTAGCAAGCGAACAAGCAAAAAAAAAAAAAAATAAAGTAAAGCAAGGCAATCAAACAAAAAATATAAAACGAAAAACAAAGAAAGAAAAAATAAAAAAATTAGACCAACAAAATAATAATTTATAAAAGACAAAAACAAAAAAGACACAAAAAACAATCAAATCAACACAAACACAAAGAAACAAGCAAAAAACAAACAAACAAAAAAAAAACAAAAAGAAGGAAAGAAACAAAAGAAACAGAAAAAAACAAACAAAACAAATATAAGGAAACAAACAAAGAATGATATAACATCGCCTGGTCTTTTGGTTATTCCGTCCTGAATGGTTGAGGAAAATATCGGTGTTACTGAGGTTGCTGCTGATCATGGAAGACGAGAGCGATTAAGACCGTGGCGACGACTGCAGCGGGTGGCGGCGGAAGGACCAAGACGTGGAAAGTGGGCGGACGGGTAAAATAATGTTGATGAAGAGCTTCTTCCAGTTAAGATCATCCACCCTTCCCTTCACCCTATCCTCCAACCCCTCCCTTACCCTCACTTGCCCTCCACCCCGGGCTCCCCTGGCATCGATCAGAGGAGGGAGGCGAGTCCGGGAGGACCTCCGTGCAGCTGACTTCACGAGCGACGGTCGGGCGTCAGAAGGCCAGCGCGTGAATGGTGGCAGGCAGCGCGAGACGCCAGGTGCAATGAACCGTGAAGATGGACGATTTGTTTTGCAGGACCCGTGGTTGGCAAGTGAGTAACAAGCTGAACAGCTCATTACCGCACTTGTCAGTCGCAACTCCCAGTGTGCAAATTTCAAATCTTGAGAGGAAGTTGAGGCGATGTAGTGTGAGACATTGCTTTTATTGGAGGTGGAGAAACAGAGCCGTGATTTTACGAGAAAACAAACGTAGATCGCGAGAAGTGCGTGTCGTGGTAAGAACCGGAGAGGAAAAAGGGATAGAAGTTAGTTAAGGTAGAAAATTTTCATTGGGAGACACATAAGTGAACTTACATAAGTGAGTTCTGTAAGCCAAAAAAAGAAAAACAAGGGAACATAAGTAATACAATAACAACACAAGTTTAATTACAATAAATAATTTTAATATTCCTCTCTGAGGACTACCTAAGGTATACATATCTGGACTGCTTGCAGACTATTTTTGTTTTCATGTTAACTTCTAGAGCTAGACCAGTTTCTCAATTTCCCTCCAGTTTAACTATCAACGTGGGGAAACAAAAAAAGCAAACAATGCGAGCTCTCGTGTTAATGGAGGTACAAACGTGAAGCTATACAATCTGTTGTGTTTTCAGTTTACTGGCTTTTAAAAGACCGAACTTTTAGCTTCTGCTGGGAAAGAATTCTTCATCTCAAGGGAGGTAGGAGAGGAGTACATGCCGTGCCCGTTATCCTAGTAGTAACCATTCATCTACCTCAGTGGTCATTCTATCTGTACCCTCATCTCCCTCTGGATCGAATCCATTTTTCCTGCCGAGCGGAGAAAGTTCGGCCATTAAGTTGTTAGAAATGGAGGTCGACGACTTTTGCTTGCAACCAACCAACCAACCAACCAACCAACCAACCAACCAACCAACCAACCAACCAACCAACCAACCAACCAACCAACCAACCAACCAACCCAACCAACCAACCAACCAACCAAACCAACCAACCAACCAACCAAACCAACCAACCAACCAACCAACCAACCAACAACCAACCAAACCAACCAACCAACCAACCAACCAACCAACCAACCAACCAACCAACCAACCAACCAACCAAACAAAACAAACAAACAAACAAACAAACAAACAAACAAACAAACATAACTACGCAATAAACGCATTGTTTGTGTACTACTGACTTGAAGAATTCTGGGTTCAGGATATTAAACTCACAAATTGTTCACTGACACCCGAAAGCTCCAACATGGCTGCGTGTGGGCAGACTGCCAGCAGTCCAGAGACAGGAAATTTGTACTGGACCATAAAGCAGGAAATTTGAGTTGCGAAATGTTTCCTCTGCTGACATCTGAAAAGAAAATGGTCTGGACACAGATGCTATGCATCTTTCACGCTTTTACCCCAAACAGAATGTACCCGTAATATCTCACAGCTTTACAGCTAACGACACGTCCAGCCTGTGTCCACAGCCATGTCAACTATGATGGAATGATCACATCATAACTACTTTATGTCTTGTTTCGCTTTTGGATGTCCGAAATTGCCAGACACATTGTTATGGAATTTTTTCTGTTCACAAAATTTACGGAGGAAGGTCGAGATAGAGTTCAAGATCTGTTCTCTCATGCATCCGTATATGAAGGGACGAACTGGATGTAGAATATTCTTTAAAAATTTTACTCAAGAGAAATCAGGCAACATGTTTGGTTATGAATAAGAGGATAATACAATTGGGAATAATAAAGACCCTTGAAGTATACCTAGCTCTAGATTTATAACCATTAAAGGAAAAGTGAAGAAGCTCTTGTTCGAATCCAGATATGATTTAAGGATAGAAAAACATTTTCGAAGTGTCAATCTTGTTTTCATTTGTCTAAATTATATAACTAACTGACCAAATAACGTTAATATTTAGACAATTCATATATTTTAGTGTGACTATTGCTATTGTGTTTCAGTTTCTGTAATAATGCTGCTGCTGTTGTTGTAGATTGTGAAATATTATCTTTACCATGGTCGTTCACTTATGTTTTTTATTCCCTGATGTACTCATGGAGAGGAGAAAACGAATCAACCGATGCCTCCTTTGATATTTAATTTATTGTCTCATTAGCGAGTTGATGTTATCTGCGAACGCAGGTCACAAATATCTAAATGGCATTTGTGACACCCGGCTGTATTATATGACGGGTGGAGAAAGGCGCCATATGCAAATAACATCATGGCAGTGTGTGGGCGGGGCTGATAAACATTTGACAGACCTGCAACTATGGAGGCTGAGAGAGTGAGAAGAGGGAGGAAGCGGGTGGGGGGCCAACAGGGAAAAGAGAGATGATAATGACGAGAGAGACAGAGAGAAGGGTGGGTAGGTGGGTGTGGGAGAGGAGAGACGGTGATGACTGAGAAAAAGACAAGGGTTGAGTTCAACAATTCATACGCATAAAGCTCATTTGAAACCTGTATCCTGTAATGTGTCTTTATGATCGCCGTGATTGCAAACCTCGCATTACTCGAGAAAACTTAAACCCTAATAGCCTCCCGAGTCCGCCGAACTGGTCAGGCGGGCGTTTGCACGCCCCGCCATTCATCTGCGGAGGATGACACAACGGAAAGCAAAGCCCACTAAGTCCTGGGTCGTTAAACGTCAAAATGGGCGCCATCGGCCACTTTCTCTTCTTCCTCCGCAAGAGAGCTCCGTCTAAGCGAGGTAACTGTATATGTGACTGTCCGCTTTGCCAGCGCCACCGATGATGGCGTGAATATTAATAGTTTCCTTCCATTTACGCCGACGTCTGGGCGGAGTTCAACATGGCTTCCTGCACCATCCTCTCGACCACGGCCTTTCTCTCTCCATTTCCATCAAATATGTTCGCGAAGGAAGCGCATTATGTCACGTGCAAATCTATTTTTTCACACTTTTCTTTTTTTTTTTAAATCTTACCTTCTTTAAGACATTAGTTTATTTTGTTAGTGGAGGTCCTCTTTGATTTCATAGATCTTGAGAAGGTATTCGGTGTCAATAATTATACCTACTCCATTAGAGTTCTGAAAGTTTTCCAGAGTTTTTCAGTGAAATATGTATTTTTCTACTTTTCTTGGTATTAATTTATTTTTAATGCTTGACAATGTGCTTGTCTCTTCTCCGACATCCCGTCTTTTGTTATTGTTGTTGTTGTTTTTCGCTTTCTGCATTTATGGAGAAATTTTCTTGTTGATTAATCTATCTGGTCGACAAATGTTTGCAATAAACACTAGACAAGGGCATCCACACAAAACAATACTGGTAAATAATAATAATAATAATAATAATAATAA
The DNA here is from genome assembly GCF_003073045.1 of Pomacea canaliculata. NCBI lineage: Eukaryota > Metazoa > Mollusca > Gastropoda > Architaenioglossa > Ampullariidae > Pomacea > Pomacea canaliculata. The sequence goes on from NC_037600.1 coordinate 13,505,620, forward strand.
TAATAATAATAATAATAATAATAATAATAATTGCAGCAGCCCACTGAATTTAAAGAAATGTTCACTGAACGATGAATGATCAATGTGAAGATCTCTATTTTCTCGAATTTCACAAGAATCAAGGAATGCTCGTCACTGACAGGTAAATAACGATCATCTTAATTTTTTGAATTTCAAAAAGGTAAAATGTCAGCTTGCATTTGGTGAACGCACAAAACCCTCTCTTCCCCGCGCGCGCACACACACAAACAACAACTAAACAAAAAGTTCGCAAGACATTAACGGTAAAAGAGAAAGCAAAAGAAATAGGAAAGAAAATGAATGCATAGATGTAAAACAGAAAATGTGACTAAAGAAATTCCTTTACATTTTTTTCCTCTACGTATATGACAAATCACTTTTAAGTGATCAGCGTTTCTGATTTTTTCGTTTTATTCTTGTCTTTCTCTCGTGTGATTTGCAACTGTAGGGTGTGTTTTTGTGACACCCTACACACGATATAAATTGCCGCTCAGTTTTACTCCCCCTGAGCGACGACAGCAAACAGAATCCGTTGCTTTTATAACTGGATGCGGGCGTGTGACACCTCAGTCTCTTATTAATGTGTGTCTAGCCTAAGGATGCGACGATCGCAGATGGAATAAATTTTGAAATCCATTCGAGCCGAGGGTCCTCGTAAAATATGCTTCGTTTTCGACCGTTGCGAACCATTAGAAGCTGATGAATTTTCAGCAACCTGAGACATCGTGACTATCTCTAGCATCAATTATCTTGCCTTTCCCGGGAGGAATCTCCATGGTCCGAGGTTTCTTGTCCTCTGGAAGACTTGTCTGAGCAGGATGTGAGGGGTAGAGAAATGTCTCGGTTTTTGCCTTGTCGGAGTCAAAGTCCTTCTAACTCTTGCGCGCTTTGCGGTGATAAAAGCTTTTATTTGGATTATGTTTCTTCCATACATCTTGTCAAGGGGGCAAAAAGTGGGCTTTCTCTCGCTGATGATGGTTTTCACGAACGGATCTGTTAGGACACCATTACAAGTAAACTATTGTCTCAATGATACATGTGTGCCCGGCGCTTACAATTTTTCTTCATCGAATTAAAGAAAAAAAAAAGAAAAAAAGGTTTCTTTAGACCAATGGCTTTAGAAAACTTATAAAATCCTGGATAACTTTGACTAAAGGAACAGCTGATGAAAATTTTACCAAAAGATTTAAATTGTTTGGTATCATGAATTACTTTTATCTGACTTTATCTAACGCATTGTCTTGCGAATGGTTTGAAGATAACACAAAAATCTTCATTTCATGTTATCTTCTGCCTTTCACACTCATGCTCGCACACACACACACACACACACAAGGACACACGCCACAGGTCCTCTAGGCATGCACTCATTTTTTTTCTAAATGTTGTATAATGCAGATGAAAGCAGATAAAAATAAACCAACCAACCAACCAACCAACCAACCAACCAACCAACCAACCAACCAACCAACCAACCAACAAACAAACAAACAAACAAACAAACAAACAAACAAACAAACAAACAAACAATTAAGCTTGACTTAAAATGCTCTTCTTTTCTTCTTTATTGCGACACATCTAGAAACCCTTTTAGTCTTTAAAAGAAAAGAGTTAAATTCATATTATGGATGTGCGTGCGCGTGCGGGTGCGGGTGTGTGTGTGTAAGTACATTCGCGCACCTGCTTTATATTAAGCATCCACAAAGACGCTTTTACAAAATTGAGGATAAAATTACACAAAATTTGTTTAATCATATCTGATCATTCCTTCCTTGTTTTTTCCCCACTTTGGCTGGTTGGTTCCTTTCTTCCTTCTCTCAGTAACATGCCTGGGGGCGACTCCACAGCCTAAAGGCACACGCACTAACCCGTTCGCAACGAGTTCGAGGCTCGCCTTGGCCTGTGACTGGAAAATGTCATTCACTCGGCAGCGAAGTGTACTGGAGTGTGATTTTATCCGAAAATAAAAAATAAAAAAAAAGCGGTGGAAAGAGAGGTCCTTACTCCATTTTCCATCTACTGAGGACTTGACACGATGTACCACTCAATTTCACTGTCCCGGATGTGGAGGCTTTGTCTTTCGCTATTTGTTTGATTGTTTGGTTGTTTATTAAAATTCACTCGACGATGTTATAACCATTTTTAAAAATATTATTATTATTGTTGTTAATGTTGTTGTTGTTATTATTATTATTCCTCAGGACCAAATGGAAGCGTCAGACTGCCGTGGGACTGGAGCTGCTGGCGGAAGCCGGCAACTACGCCGCCGTGCAGCGCATGCTGCAGACGAACCCCTACTGGGCCTCCTACCACCCGCACCACGCGGCCGCCCTGCTCTCCAGCGTCGACTCCATGTACCTGCGCAACGGCATGGCCGCCGCCGCTGCTGTGGCCGCTCTACCCGTCACAAGACCCGTCATACCCCGGGTGTTCATGCCAGGCATCGCACAGAATGTTAGTCCTCTTCCTCCACCACCTCCTCACTGAGGGGAGGCGACTGCGCCTTTGGACAGCGGGGATATATTAGGGGTGGATGCTTTCCGAGAGAGAAGGAACTTTGCTAAAAAGCGTGACGAGGGTTCAACATGAGAAGAAGAAGACTGAAAAAGGGGTGGAAGGGTAGGGGGCTAATTTTCTTGACTGTGTTGGAAGTATGACGAATTTACACTATTTAATACACGTGGGATTTCGGACAGGAGTTTTTTTTTTCTCCTCGTTTCTTGATGTGTGACGATGTGGCTGGGTGGATAATACTACAGTCAGTAGAAAGTGCACATGTTGAACAATTTTTTAGCCCTGAAGCCGATCATGTGTTGAATCTCCAGCGCTTGTTCCCTTCAATTGGAGTTTCTCCTGATTTCATTTTAGTCCCTGAAGTGACTCGGTTAGAGAGAGAGGGCAAACCTGATTGAAAATATTCTACATGTGGGAAGTCCTGTCTCGTATGTTACACACTGTGAAATGTTTTTCTCAGCAAGACTATGCATTATTACCATATTAACATGAGCCAAGGTCTATTTAGCGAACTGTGGCATTGTTTTCAGGAATTTCTGCAGAAAGAAGACAGTAGAAATATTCCTCTGTTTACAGTGACACAGTCCCCCAATTTTTTTTTTAAGTTCAAGAAATGGTGTACAGCAGTGTCATAGCGAGGAGGTCAAGGGTGAAGGGTTACTTTTGCTTATGCTTTCAATATGATTAGATTTTCACCTGCTGTCAGTTTTATTGTGAGTGGTGTGTTCCGAGCTGTGAAGTGCAACTGCTACCTGGCTGACCTTTTGTGGGTAAGGTCAGATCGCAGGTGGACAATGGTTGCTAGGCAGTAGCTGTACCCTCACCCACTGTGCCATTCGTAAAAAATATGTAGCATCTCGCGCACCAACATTTCATTCAGAAGCAAACATTGCCTAGCTCACTCAGAAATGGCTTATAAGTTATTTCAGTTAAAAATTAATTTAATAATTGAAAACCTATGATTCAGGACAATTTTGTGTAAATCTTTGTAAATTATAATTTTAACAACCTTTGTCATTTATTTCAGTGTTATTTCTGTATCACACCGAGGAGTGTACAATTTTGGACTACAGTTAAGACTATTTCACACACACACACACACAAATGTAAATTATCTAAATGAAAATACTTCACTAGACTGAGGAAAAGTTGATTTTGTGCGATGGCCTTTAGAGCACCTAGGAGAGGCATGGTTTTATTTCCTAACAAATGACAGTGTTTATTATTGTAAGAGCCATGAGCATTGATACGATCGCATCTCGTCTGTCTGCTGTACACACCTGTACAGGTAGTCTTCGAGTTATGAACGGCTGTCATTGTAAATTACATACACATACACACTGTTCGTCTTTTCCGTAAGTTCATCAAATATTTTACCTTTCTCTGCACGTGCAGCATTACAGAAGCGCTTACATACACCATACATCTTAAACACAATAATGTGTAGCAAGCTAGTTACTACGAGCTGTTTGTCTGTAACTCGGAATTCCAAATTAACAGTCTGACAACTCGTCTGTAATAAAACATGTTTTTTTGCTGCAAAGCTGTTTTTCCAATGTGCGAGTCCACAGCACGAGACACGAGTATAGAATATTCCTCACTGTCATTAGCTTCTAGTTAATTAACACTCCCGTGTAGATGTCAAACCTGCGACTAGTTGATTCCCCGTCTCCCTCATCTTAAATATGTTACTTTTCTGGTTTTGTGACTAAATAATTGTGGCGAGGGGTTAATCTCGACACGCGCGAGGCTCTCAGTAAATAATTCGCCGATAACACTTCCGCTGGATGATGATAAAGAAGGATGAAATGATGACCAAAGGACTATTTACCGGGAGGTTAAATGCCAGAAACATGGCAAAAGATGGTATCAAGTATTATAACAAGGCACGTGACTGGTTTGTGACAAATGTCATTGATTTCAAGTGAACGAGTGTCGTTGGCATCAGCATGTCATCGACGGAGTGCATCATAGATGACAGTGGTCGATAACAAGTGTAATTTTCGGTAGGCTCGTCTGAAACATTTCACAGTTTGATTTAGTGTGCAAAGCCTTTTGGAAAGCATTTGCATGGGTTAACAAATTCCCAAACAGTATTCGTTGTCTCCGAAATGCAAATAAAACTTGTTCCACAAAGTTACTGTCTTCGTGCCTTCTTCTTTAATGATCAAGTTATGTCATAGCTTTCTCCAAACAAATTAATATATGTATACATCTTACGAAACCAAGAGTGATATAACTTTATGGTGATGATGAGTCGGTAGGGTGGAGGGAGAGAGAGAGAGAAAAAAAGAAAGAGACAGAAAGAAAAAAGGATAAAAACAAAGAAACTAAAAAATGAAAACGGTGACAATGAAAGAAAAAGAAATACGAGACAAAGAGAAATAAGGAATTGTTTGTAAATAAGCAAAAACACACACACACACACACACACACACACACACACACACACACACACACATGCACGCGCGCTGTCTCTCACGCATGCACGCATAACTAACTCGCTCCTTCCATTCACTATAGACTTCTGAAAGCAAATGCCTTTCATTCCTGTTATTGTCCCCTATATCCCCGTCCATCGTGACTAACCGACCTTTTTGCTAAAATCCTCTTTACTCTTTCTAAGTAAGTAGGTAGCAAAATTCACACCTGATGCAACAAAAATAATGTTAGCTGTCGCCCACACGTGAGAGAGGAAAGAGGAGCAGACTACGAAAGTCAGCCGACGGCGCGAAGACTTCGGGGTCAAAGGGTGAGAAAAGTGTGGGACGCCTTCATAAACAGCCTGTTGGCATGTGTTCACTGCGTCGTGGCAACATTACTTAATGCAGTTTGGAATCCTGTCAGTTATTTCTGTTCTTGCTGCTGCAAGTTCTTTCATACTTGAGAATTAATAGGAGAGTACAGAGTGTTTATTTAAAAAAAAAACACTACACCTTTTACACAGTACCCTGGGTAGTACAGCGATAATATTTACAGAAAGACAGGGTGATACATTTTAAAGAAAGACTATTAAATGTGTATAAAGTTATAAAAAAGACATGGTAATACAATGAAACTATTTACAGAAATATTCGGGAACAGGATAATAAACAATCTACAGAAGGATTAGTTAATACAATGACACACTCTACAGTAAGAGTGGTAGATACATTTACACAGTATACACAGTATACACAAAGATTGCTGACATGATTCACATGACATGAGTCAGCCACAGCTCCTGCTGCTGTGGTATCTGAGGATGGGAGGGGGAGAGAATGGAGATGGGGATGAAGCTTCAACTTAGGAGTTATCGTACTTTACCCATAATTAGAGAAGTCGTATACTGTTCTAATACTACTCCCAAACTTTCAAAAACAAAACAAAAAATGCACTCAGGTAAAAATATCAAGACGTGGATGCTTGCAGGCAAGACACACCACGCATGACCGTTGCTATTGGGTGGAGGTTTAGACCGTTTCATGTCATTCAGTTTGGAAGCCAGTAATAGCCATAAAGATAACTGATGGACTAGTGAGCTTAACTCTGCCATCGTTTTATTTTTCTTTCCATCATTTCTTTTCTTTAATTTTCGCTTTCTTTAATCTTTCCATCCTTGTTTTCCTTATTCTGCTTTTGCCGACAATAGTGATTTTCTTGTTCGGCCATTTTAAAACGCGTTACAAAGATCATGTTGTTAATAATAATAATAATAATAATAATAATAATAATAATAATAATAATAATAATAATAATAATAATAATAATAATAATACCGCAGCAACAACACTAACAACTACCACTATACTACTGTAATTATTATCAACATCTAACAGAGCAGTGCCGGTTGCCAAATAAAAAAGCAACCGAACAACAAAAATAAAACGAATATTTCCAAGCGGGATTGTAAACCTGACACCGTTTTACAGGTATTAACCTGTGAATGCAGGCATTGTCACCTGGCTGCCGAAAGCAATTAACGTGGTGACGTCACATATGTGTGTTGGCGGATATCTGTTTACCACGAGGAACCGACTCTTGAGTGGGGGCTGTTGGGGAGGGAGTGAAACCTAATTCACTGCTGTCAGAATGTGCCATGTCACACTGTCACACTGTCAGCAGTCTCCTGAAAGCCTTAAAGGTCTAGTACAGGCTGTGAGGCGGCGATAAGGCTGTGACGTGATGTGTGACGTCAGCGAGGGACAGGAAGTGTCGGTTATTGTTAGGATTTGAACTCAAGTGATCGGTGGTGTGTCGTTAGTTGGATTAGTTATATATATATATTAGTGATGACAACAATCAAAATGGCTGTGAGCAAGAAAATGTGGTAAAAGTCCATTCACACTGCGAAAAAAAACCCAGTGCCTGCGTCTAGCTTTCTATTGGATTCCTCAGTCGACCAGCTTCACCTGAATAGATTGTTATGAACAATCGATCACTCAGATAAAGAATACCTCCGACATTTAGTTTCTTAAACACTTTATATATGAAGTCGCCAAGGTAAAACTCTAAACAGTATTTTAAATGTTCACACACCAGCTTCACTAGAACATCAATCCGACATGTATGATCACAGTTTTCTTCGGTGCTCACGAACTCTGCCAAGTCGACAAGAACTGCCCGTTGCCATTTACATGAAAATACACCTGAGATACCCGAGTGTATTGTGGGGTGTGTTTGTTTCGCTCTGTTTACACTTTTCTTCCGCTTTATTCTCTCCGCAGACGTCAACAGCGATTTGTAATACTGACCGGATTGCGTCTTTGTGGCTCCGCGTATTACTAAATGGTAATTTGATTGTCTAAACGATCGCTTCCGGCGGGGGAGGTAATAGCCTCGTTGTCGCCAACATCACTAGGTGGCGGGCGCAGCTTGCTTTGGCGTAAGTGTCATTGACAAAACTGGAGAAGCAGTCATCAAAATGAGATGGGGAAAAAATTAAAACAATTTGCTCTTCGTGAATGGCTATCGGAAATTCTGCTAAATAGAAAATAAATTCGATTTGGAAAACAGTAGGCCCCCTGAGGGAGAGAGAAGCATAGCAGTGCGCTCTTTACGAGCCGCGGAAAGAAAGCGACGAAAAGGGAGACTAATCTGGTCAATTTGCTCTCGGGGACCGAGTCTTGGGCTCGGTTTGGAACAGAGCTCAAGTGGCATGATGCAGTTAAGGACCAAGTTCAGCATCTGAGGATGCCGCAAATACAAGGTGGAGTTGTCCTGTTGTAGCGATTCCATCAATACACAGCAGGAAAAGATTTTTAGTTTCTGAAGCTCACCTCGCTGACCAGTTTCTTTTTTACTTGAATTTCTAAATGAAACTTTTTTTTTAAAGTAGTGTTTGAGTTTTTATGGTGAGAAGATGCGATCATTTAGAGTTACTCGTCAATGTCGGTTTTGAAAAATTTATTTTTATTTATTTATTTTTTATTTATTTTATTTTATTATTATTTATTTCTTTAAACCATTTAAATAAACTGTCTTGTCAGCGTTCTTTGTGGATCCATGTATGAAAAAGTCAAAGCAATCAAGCGATCTATTGTAAATAGAAAACCTTCCGAGCCACTTATTTCGAGAGAAACTCGGTAAAAACCAAATATGTCTAACGGTATTATACTAAGAATCTTTTGGGTGATGTTAAAAAACAATAATTTTTAAACTTATTTATCTCATATCGAATTTAAATGTTTTCTTTTTAAAGATCATCGCATTAAACAACAGGTTTCCTGAAATATAAACAACACAGTTGATCATTCACGTTCGGTAAACAATAATATTTTGACAAAGTCTTAGAACCGCTTATCTCCCAGACGACGTAATTTTGACGTACTACGTGAGATGACGTAATTTTGACGTACTACGTGAGATGACGTAATTTTGACGTACTACGTGAGATGACGTAATTTTGACGTACTATGTCTAACTCTTCATGTCCGTCGATTCACGTCGCCGTCTTGATGCGCCGTGCTTCACGTCAGCTTTATCGGTTACGAACGGTCGGACTGAAACGTCCATCTGTCGAAAGATCTTCCAGAACATCGGCGAACTTCTCGTCTTTGCGCCTGAATTCTCGCCGAGCTGAGACTTGGGCAACCAACAAGGCGAGCATTGACGCAAACTCCAGAGCAATAACGGGTGATTAGGACTCCAAATTGGCCCTGAATCGGCCAGCCCCGATCTTTTTAGCCTATCTCATTACGGAGTAATTGAGAGGATACATGGGTATTTGTAGTTAATGCGTATTTATACACAGAGCGCGTGAGAAGGAATTAATGAGAGCGGTGTAGGGGTGAAATTGAGTGGCCACTGGCATTCAGGGGCCAAATATTATTCTCCTCACAAAGCGGCCCGACTGCTGAACACTTTCTGCTTTGGCTTTGCTTTGTGAACCCTAATGTAATCAAATTTGATTTCTTCTGAGGAGGATAGCGGGATGGGGTGACAGTTAGAACACGAAACAGACTCAAAATACGAAAAAAACTTTTCGACATAAAATGAGAATGAGATAAAAAAAAATAATAATTAAAGCAGTAACAACACCAGTAGGAAGGACAAGAATAATAATGTTAACGGTCTTTTAGTTGATATTGCTGTGATATGCAAGAAAGTGTCTGATAGATATATATATACCTATGTGATTTTTTCATAATTATGTACTTAATGCAGTATTTCATGCTTACCTCTTTCTTGCCTTTAATTTTATACTTGCTATGTAATGAGTAGTTGTTGCTGGTACCCAGTCCTGTTTAGCCGGGTGGCACGCTGCGGGGGGTTGTGTAATATAAACAGTCAGCTTCATACTGACTTCAACAATGTCTTTGACTTACCTCATGTACTGACTTAATTACAATGTATACCTCAGTGTCAGGCTCTAATGATGAGTTGATGTTACACCACCTCCACCACAGCAACACCTATCGACTCGACAAAAATAAACCGGTCGTTACTGGAGGCAGTTTGAACGGTCAGACATCTTTTAAAATGGCTGACAACAAATATTCCCTCACACCTCACTGAAAATTCGTCGGCTCGCGTGACCTAAAGGATGCATATCATGTAGGTACAGATATATATTTATTTAAGGTATATACATTTATTTAAGGCAGAATTTTGTGCTTGTTTGTTTCGGGTGCTGCTGTGAACACCTTTTTTTTTTTTTTTTGTCCCACAGGAAAAGATTTTTCTGGATCCTTACACGCCCCTGTGCCGGGCAGACAGAATTGCCGTGGTTGTTGCTGCCGTTAAACACCGCCGCTGCTCTCTCCTCTCTCGTCTGCCTGACAAAACAAGGGAGAAGGGGGCTCGCTGATGGACTTGCTCTGTCCGCTTTGCCCTCAGATCACTCCGCACAAAGCTCGCCGCACAGCATCCTTCCGGTCCTTTGGCCTGTCGTCGTGCGTTGGACAATGTAGTCCCAGGCCAAATCTGCGTTCAAAGTGAATTTTAGCGGAGGGAAGTACTTCCTTTTAGCTCCTCGCAGCCAACCATACTCTGGAGGTGCTTTTGCCAGCTTTCCCCGGCCCCAGTTTAAGTGTGCGTGTTAATCAGAACTCTGTATTCCTGGAGCATGTCTAGATAAAATGCATATTTTGTTGAGGACATGTGCAGTGGCGCGTGAAAGGTCTTAGAGAGAAGTTTTAAAGGAAGCCTGAGCACCCTTTCAAGGGTACTCAAAAAAATACACAAAAGTAGAAAAGTTAAGTTCCCTTTCCAAAACTAAAAGGTTCAGCAAAGCCAGATAAAACAGAGAAGTTTGTGTTCAGAAACGATGCAAGAAATCATATCAAACAAATACAATCCATTCCAATGCACAACCAGGTCACAATGAAGTCTAACATTTACAGTATAAATTTGATATTAAAAGTGACCTCTCTTGAACTTTCTTACTGTAGAAATTTTCTTTGCAACAATCGATGTAACTAATGTAACAATCTGATAAAGGCCTAATATTTCATATATCAAAAATTTCATAAAATGTCTTTTTTCTAAAATTACAAGACTTAAACTCTATTATTTAATTTAATGTATAAATTTACATTAATAAATCGGTAAATATTCTAAAAGATAAGACTAATCCTCTTCACTGTTTATTCTGTTGGCATGTGTTATTACTTAACATTTGTCTGTCTGTAAACATTGTTGAATATTTAAAGATCTAGCGGGCAGCAAATCTCTTTTGTAATGACAGGATAAAGCTTAGCACCATATATTATTTTCCAAAACTTTTGGGGAGGAACCCTTCTCCAGGTCTCGAGACACAAGTGTACGACCCTCGCCATGCACAGAAACTCGTGACGTCACGTCTGTACACAGACAGTCCTAATTAGCATATGATCCCAGTTCCCTACCCCCCTCATTCACTGAGGCCTTGACAATCTAAATGTATTTATGTCCAACCCTCAGGTCGTCAGCAGACATAAGTTGACATGAGTATAATTCATAAGATTCGATGGTAAAGTGGTTCAACGGTACAAACCTTATCACTTCAAAGCAGAGGTTGTAGCACTTCCGGCACCTACTTTTTCTCTAGATGTTCTCAAGGCTTTATTATCTCATTGACACAGCTTTTGCTGCTGACTCGATATAACGGATATCTAGCAGAGATTCAGCAAAAATTAACAGCCCAATATTTCTTTCCATTTGATTTTCCGTTAGGCCAGTTATGAATTAAATTAAATTACTTTCTTTAGTTGGCTAGGGATTGAGCACCAAGAAAGTATTTTAAGCTGATCAGCCCTAATAAAATTAATTTTAAAAATATATATTATTGCTTCTTTGCCTCCCTTGTCTGAAAATAGAGGTAGGGAGGAAAAGCCAGAGTGGAATGTCGCCCAGCGAGTGACATCAGAGGTCTGGGGACCTGTGGGCGGCCAATTAAACTCGGCCTAATCTGCCGGCCGTATGCCTGCTCTACACGCAGCAGCAATGAAGTCAACAGCAGGATCGCTTTGTAAAAGAAAATGGCTACAAAGAGGCAGCAACATAGAATAACACTTTAATTTATGATGCCATAGCTGAGCCTCGTGCAGTCCACAGCACTTCTGACTACTCGCCGCGTGGAGGGTTGGGGGAGGAGGAGAGGAGGGGACGAGGCCGACTATAGCATTTCAACCCAAAATTATTTTCAGCACGATCCAAAGTCAACCCTTCCTCCTCCCCCGCTTCTCCTCCCACACACACAGGGGGGAGCTTTAGGGTTGTTGGCATGCTTGGTCACTCGCTGTCTATCCACCCCAGTCATGACAGTCCAGTCCTTTGGGTAGATTTTTTTTCTTCTTCTTATACTCTGCTTGCTTTTACTTCATTTTCTTCTCCATTAATTTTTGTCTACTCTGTTGTCCTCGTCGTCGCCATCATCATCACCATCGTCGTCGTCATCACCATCGTCGTCGTCGTCATCATCGACTCTATCTTCAGTCTTTTTTTTACCCTCCCAATCTTTTCACGGTTTATACGCCTTTGCTTAATTTTTAAAAAAAATTCGTTAGTTGTCTCCCTTTTTAGCACATGATTATGTATAATAAAACGATGTCAGAAACATTTCATGGGCTGATCTCCCTTTATTATTCTTGGAAAAGAGGATGGGGGTAGAGGGACAGGGTAGGAGAGAAGGGAGAGTAGTAACGAGCGTTGTACTCAATGTTTACCTATTGTTTACCTTGGGGACAGTGTTGGCTGTGAGGTTCAAAGCAGTTAGCGGCGAAGCACCAAAAGCCTTTCTCTGCCTCTTGTTTTTATTGTGCAGGTGGACTTTGTTTTATCACTTAGTCTCTTGATGGTTTGGTTTTGGTTTTTTGGTTTGGTTTTGTTTGTTTGTTTTTTGTTTTGTTGTGGTTTTGTTTTTGTTTGATTGTTTGTTTGTTTTTATGGGAGGAGGGGCTCAGATCCATGGTTTTGTTTTGTTTGTTTGTTTGTTTGTTGATTGTTTGTTTTGGTTTTTTTAATGGAAGGAGGTGCTCATATCGATAACTGATATCGCTGTACGCATGCTCGAGTAGGGTCACGTGCGCATTAACACAGACAAATTGTTCAGAATTACGGGCAGAGAATTGCAGAGAATGAGAGAGTAAGCAGGACAAAAAACAACACAACAACAAAAAGAAAAGTAACTGGTTAGGAAAAAAAAACACCCAGCAGTGCAGTTATTGCCTCCACTAAGCAGCAGCGTTTGATTACAAGTAACTTTTGCCCTGTGATTAGGAAAACTCGCGGAGGGCGAGCCAGTCCCAGGGCTGGGAGGCGAAATCAAATTCCAATAAATATGCAACGGGAAAGAAAGACCCGTTTGTACCACCTTCTACTTGGTTTCACAATGAGAAATGTGGAAGAGAACTTAGTTGACAGTCCGCCTCTCCGTGCCAGACTGTCAGCGAGGGATCGGACGACTGGGATGAAGAATGAAGACGCGGGGGAGGCAGAAAGAAGTACAGAGAGATGAACAGAGAAATAAAATGTTTACGGACGCTGACACAGACAAACAGATGGCAGACATCTCTGCAGGCAGAATGACAGACTGGTAGAAGAAAAACATAGAGTAAAACAGAGAAGTGAAAAGAGAGATTATGTATATCTCTTAAGTGGACTGGCTGAAAGAAAACGAGGGATACAGAAAAGAAGACATCAGAGAATAAAGGAAGAGGATGAAAAGAATGTCAAATAGAGACATGCACACAGACACACAAACACATATATAACAAATAAACACTCATACGGACACAAACATATCAACATTTTCACAATATACACAACACATGACACAGAACTATCCACAGTCATAGAATAATATTCATTACATCTATGTTAACTTTAAAGTTAGGAAACCTGTTCAGTCGTAAGATTACAGTTCTTGAGATATTTATGTATAATTTTACTATTTATAGTAAAGTTACTTTTTCCCCCCGGATAAGAAATTTTTTTGCCAGAAAAAAATGAACTAATGCTGCGTAGAATACACAGAACAAATAACTGTAGACGAAAAAGAAAGAAAGTAGTAAAAAGAAAAAAACACGCTTAAAAGTAAAAAAAAAGGTCATCTATATCGTTAAAATTGTCTCTGTCTGCATTCACTATAGCAGAAATGAACAGGAGAAAAGCTCCGGTGCCAGCTCCATACAAGCTCAAGCTCTCACACGACAAACTAATATTTTCATCTCACGGCGCTCGTTCACTTCTTCACCCCCGACAAAGCACTCTCCCTCACTCTCCCTCAGCCTGCCTTTGGGACCCTGGTCACAGCTTCGTCTCTACACCAAAAAGGTCCGCAGAAAGAAAAGAAAGCGAATTCAACAATGATGAAGTTCAACCTCAAACCACCCTGACCCATTCTTTCAAATCGACGAAGGCTTTCATTGGATTTGGCTCTTTCACTTTTCGCTAGCATTTCCCCCTCTGTCGCTCAGAATACAGAATTTTCTAGTTCTTGTCGTACTTTTGCTAAAATCCTACACTGTAACTATCGCTTTAAAAATAGTAATGCATTTCTTATAAAATTTTTATTTATATACAATCTTTTCTATAGAAACTTCAATAAGTATTAATAGAAGTATCTATTGTCTCTTTGGTAAGTGGAAAGTTTTTATATTTCATGTCTTAATTCTTGCATCTTAGCAAACGACAAAAGGGTTAACTCTATTGACACTTGTTTATGTCATGTTTATTTTTTTTCTTATTTGCATGTCGTAGCTAAATCGAATGTCCGCCGAGGGTTTAGGTACAGCTCTATGTACTTTATTCCTTTAAAAAATGCTCTAGAAGGCAGAGAAAGTTGAATGTCCAGTGGAATGTACGGTCTGGTTCTTGGGTGTTTTCGTCAAAACACCGGTCATTATTCCATTCCGCTCATGCTAAATGCATTTTCCGGCAAAATAAACGCATTATCGCGTATCCAATAAAACAAATTGTGACAGCGTGAATAGGCAGGGATGCACGCTGGTCGCAAACCATCGGCGTCTCCGAGGTAGTCAATTTGCCGCGTTTGTCTGCCCTTCGCGAGCGCACTCTCCTCTATTAGAGACCAATTTTCTCCACCCGCCGCCAGCACTGCGCCTGCGCGCGGTGCAGCCATGGCTGACAAAGTAATGCAAAAGTGCCATCAGTAGAGAAGAGGGAGGAGAGGGAAAAAAAAGGAAAGAGAAAGAGGAGTGTTCAAATCACAGCCTCCGAGATCGTTATGGACACAATAGCTGAACGCGTAGCCAACCATATGAAAACAAAGTATGAATTTAAATCGCAATAAGCTAGGGAGGAGGTGAACACGGGCGATGTTATTGCCGTTGCTTTTGGGGGGCTTTGGCACTCCACCCTGACAGAGCTTGGGTTCGGGTATGCAGCTAAGGCTCCTCGTCGCCGTTCTTCTTCTCTTATCATCTTTCAGCTTTTAACCTTCGATCCCTTGAGAGAGATTGAGAGAGAGAGAGAGAAAAAAAAACACGTGTCGTTATGGCCCAGCATTCTAACTTTTGAGGTGGGTTTTTTTTTTGTCTTTCTTTCATTCACTTTTGTTTTTGTTTGGTTTTTTTTGGTTTGTTTTTTTGTTTGTTTGTTTGTTGGTTGGTTGGTTGTTTGGTTGGTTGTCTGGTTGGTTGGTTGGTTGGTTGGTTGGTTGGTTGGTTGGTTGGTTGGTTGGTTGGTTGTCTGGTTGGTTGGTTTGTTGGTTGGTTGTTTAATTGGTTGGTTGGTTTTTGTTTCAGGGCAGAAAATAGAAATGACTCGCCCATCCAATAACCAGTTAAAATGCTTTCAAACTTTGTAAAGAATAAAAATCAAAGGATTCTTTAAAAGTCTATCCTATTAGTTGACATTTTAAAAAGATGTTGAAATCAGAAATAGGAAACTGATATTTTTAGGATACAGAAGAGAGTGAGACCGGCACCTTTCTATTATTATTATTATTATTATTATTATTATAGTTTCGACTTGTTACTTATGTCTAAACTTCATAAAAAGTAGACATGAAAAATTACTTTCCATCAGTTGAAATCAGAAACAAGCAGTAGAAAGTTGTGCATGTCTGCGTTAGAGAATGGTGTGACGTAGTGGCCTAACGTTTTAACTTTTTTTTTTTAATTTGTGCTCAGTGAGTTTATGTGTTTTAGGTTGGTGTCAATGTAAACTTCACAAGTCCGGTTTTCGCGGTACTAAAATATTTACATGCTCTTACAGTTTGTGGGCGATGCTCGAAGATGAGGACGAGCATGAGCGTGCGTGAGTGCGTGATCTAATGATGTAATGTTGATATGATGTAGTCTATGAGTGCAATGTGTTGTCAATGTTTATTTTCAAGCTCGTTTCAAGCACTCCATAAAGAAGGGTTCATGAGATGTGGCTGAAAGGGGTGGTGAACCCGACTCTCGGTTGCGGGTGAGTGGAATGAAGAGGAACAGGAAACGATCTCCACCGCGCTGCCTCGGCGAGAGAATCTGATTGCACAGACCTCGCACGTACAACCAGTTCCGGCAGCCATACTTTATTTCTGCGATCATGGCGTGTGTCCAGACGACAACAACGTCAACAACGACTGAAATACTCGTTAACCCGACGCACTCAACCGCTGCTCGTGTGTCCAGATCATCTTGACCCCACGATGTAGGCGGTCGTGTAGCGCAACGGTTAGCACCTGTCACCAATACAGTGAGGACTGGCTGTGCTGGGTTCAAATCTCGTCTCGGGCACTCCGTTCTTTCTCTGCATGTGACATCTGTTTATGGGGTTGGCTGCCTTGCCATGATATAGCCTTAGTTGCTGGCGGTGTAAAGCACGTGCGACACACAAACACACACATGTTGTACGGAGAAGCAAACTAATACCGTTATTATGACAACATTTGGAAGCTACACCCAGGGTTCTTTGTGCCCCCCTACCCCGACTAACGAAGACTATCGTCGATGACAGGCGGCACTGGGAATTCCCATGTTAAAAAATGTGTTTACAGAGGATGCGGAGGGAGTATATCGTTGAAGTGCTGGAGTTTGATTGCTGGCACGAGCTATTTCCACGGTCGAGTGTCATGTTGTGGCATGTTGGCATACGAAATGTCCAGCTGTTGCTTTAAGAAGCGCGAGCTTTGTCCCTCGCGCCACGCTCGGGTTTTTTGAAGATGTTCGATCTCGTTCGAACGCCATACAAAACACTTTCTCCAGCTTTGGACCTGCAGCTGGATGTGCAGCAGCTGCTCGTGCAGGAGGGGGACGTTGACACGGCTGTCCTCCTCCGAAGGGTAACATATTGTGGGTTTTTCCAGACCCACACAATAAGTTTTATCGATCGTTCTTTGATTAATGCATCACATTACAAGGAATTGTCGCTGATAACAAAGACTGATGCCTCGTCTGATTGCTCTTCTCAAACATTTTTTTGTCCAAGGCATGATCCAGGTTGAAATTTCTTTTCTTCGCCGCGGTTAATTAGGTGTTGCAAGTTTGCGGGGTAGCGAGGTCAAATGTCAACTACGGAGTGTCTGGATGCGTGCAGGAGCCAGGCTTCTTAATATTTCTGATTAAAAATTTTTCAAACATTCATCTCTTTAGTCACTTGTTTTGGATCGTATGTCTCTTCCATTTTTGGTTTAAGAAGTAAAAAAATCTGACTTTAAGACAAAAGAGTTTCTTTAACAATAATATCACCGATAACAACTTTTTATTGAAAAAGAAATTATGATTACGAGAACGACAACAGTGTGTGGTTTGTAAGAGTCAGCTCGAGTAATGAATGGAGGTATAAAACTGGTTAGTGCTTCTCTTCCTTTTCTTTTCGTCACTACAAAGAATTTTTTAAAAATTAAAAAAAGCTTTATCTGTAATGGTTAGCACCCGGTGACAGTGTGCAAATAACTCAAGTGTTCTGCAGCAAACACAACACTTACTAGTACTTTACAAAAATGAACATCCGGTTTCATATGAGACAGATCGTCTGTCAGGTGATTCTTGTTTGTGCTCCTTGTTTAACGCTTCTCTGCTCTTCATTGTTGCTGAAATAATAGCAACAGACAGAGATAGAATTTCTGTTTCGAAAGTCAGTCGAGAATCCTGAGCTCGCTCAGTAAAGTAGGTGCGCGCACCCGCCGAGCGTCGTTAACCTGAGAAGAAACGAGGGCGAGACGGACGGACTCTACCCTTCCTTCTCTCTCTCTCCGCCATTTATTCTCTCTCCCTTTCGCGAAATCAGTTTACTTTTATTTCTTCGATGTCCCTATACCATAATCCACATTTAAGACCACTGAAAAGAGTAGTTTTTAACCTTCCACTATTCCTCAGTCACTCTGCAGCTGTACATTTGTTGGGGTTTTTTTTTATCAATGTTGCGGCGATGGGTGGCATTCTTGCTCAGGCGCCTGTTACCGCGAGAGGGAGGGTTCGTATCTCGGTGTGTGTGAGAGAAAGAGCGAAAGTAATTTGCACGCGCGATCGCATGTATGTTCGCACGTGTATTCCTATGTTTATGTATGCGTGCTCATGTTCGTGTTGTCTACGAATTTTAGAGGCAGCCAGAGCTATCTTGTTGACAATTAGCTGCCATGAAGAAGACCAAGCCCGCGTTCCTCTGCCCTCGCCCTGTATTTTTTCTTAGCGTATCGTTCCCACAGGATGGCTCGTGCTGCTCGCGTTAATTCATTAGCGGAGCCCAAACTTCCCCGAGAGGCAATATATGCAGCAGTCCCCATTCAAAGGCCGCAATTAAAGTCATTTCCCATACGGAAACGTGCCTGTTTTGAACAATAACACGCAAACATACGGGCATTTTTTAATCTGTTGTTCTACCTCCTTTTTCGCGGCACCATGTGAAATGTCGGTATTCAGTTTTAGCCTTCCGACAGGTGGGGGGCGTTCTGTTAAAGAGAATCTGCCAAAAAATGTTAGAGAGATTCACTAGTTTATTTCCTTGGTGGCTATCTAAAATCATTATCATCGTTGTCGTTGTCGTCGTTTCTTATATAAATTGTCTTGGTTTCACTATTTGTTCAAAAACCTTTGTAAAATTTATGTTGCTTTAAACATCTTTGTGCCGTGGTTGGTTATCTTGTTCATTGCTGATTTAGTAGAAAATCTAAAGGTTCGCTTTGCACCGTTTCATTTAAGCTTATTTAACATTTTGCCTTCTGGAATCTTCTTCCTATCAGACATCATCGATAATCTGTGAGATGGTAAGTGAAACAGGAAACGATAAATTAAAAGTATTTGACATTTTCAGCAAGTACTTTTCCAGTTAAGACAAATGAATATGATCAAAAAAGCATTCTTTCTCTCAATATCAGTTTTCATAATGAATAAGACACTCATGTCTGTCACGTGATGTCCCCGTTACAGGTTTACTCTGTACTTGATGTGAAGATAACTGCGATGTCTTTGAAATATTTGTGTCCAATTATTCGCAGCTGAGTGTAATTTAATCAGTATAATGCTTGTAGACAGTTTGTAACGCGAGTTTACTTGAATAACTGTTAAGCATTGCTGTGGAAGGCTTTTATAATGTAGCAAGAGTAAGTTGTTTTCCCAGGGAAAACATGCAAATTCAAAGAAAAATGTCTTATTTTCATTGTAACAATGCAATCCCTAGACTACCGTGAATACTATTCCACTTTTCTTTACCCCAGGAAATCTTTACCGAATCTTTACAGCTCCAGGGGTGAAAGGTCATCCACGGGACTGGACATCACTCTGTAACTTCAGAAACAAGACACTTACCTTGAGATCCCCCTATTGCCCTGAGGCAACGACTTAGCTTCGTTCTATGACTACTAATCCTGATGTTTGAAGTTTAATGTTTGAACATGTACGCTATATGAAGATTTCCAGACGGACAACAAACAGGTAATCACAGTTTTAAGAAGCTTGACGCCCCATGTACTAGTTATCAGAAACGCAAGAAGAAAAGGTAAAGAAGCTTCTCTCCCGGAACCAGAAGGTTCCAAGCTCTGTCTGCATGTGCCTGTAATAGGAGTACTCTCTCCGGCCAGAGAAGCACAAATGGTACCCTGATTTATCAGCGAATGTAAAACCGGCAGAAAAAAAAAGAACTAGGAGTTCAGCTCTTCATAGGACATGCCATGCCTTAGACACGGTGAACCACTTACGTTCACTGCCCCTACGACTATGTAGCCCGTTACCTTTACCGCCTTACATCCACAGGGGACGTTTCTAATTTTATTTATTTATTGACAATCAACAGACATGTCTGTTTAGCAGTTCTTTTTCCGGTCAAATTTTATAACAGAAAACGTTTACTTCCCCTCCACCCCTCCCCACCAAACTTTAGCAAACTAACGGTCTTGAACTCGACTCGCGTGTGATTTAGTGTGTCGCTGGTGTTTCAACCAATCAGATGTTAATTACCACATGCGGCTTTTTTTTTTTTTTTTAGTTGCCCCCACAACTACCCCCACTACTACCTCCACCCACCCTTCCAACCCTCTTCTCTCCTCGTCGCCCTCGCTCCTCGCCGTCCTGTGGCCTCCCCCTCCCATCGCCGCCCAGTTATCGCCACTCAGGCTGATTATATCGCCCAGTCACCGAGCCCTGCCCTGTCGCCACCGTGCTGCGATCGTTGTCGCGTTTGACGATGTTGCTGCAGCTCTGGTGTCGCGGCTGCTGGATGTGCCGGTCAACTCGTGGCGAACACCGGAGGCGGCCGGAGGAAAGAGTTGTGTCCCTTTGCACAGTAAGCAGGGAGTTAATCATCGGCTCCTCACCCCCCCTGCTCTGTGTAGAAAATGTATTGTGTGTCGGCGGGTGGTGGGTGGGGCTTGCAAGTAACTGCAAATTCTTGTGTTGTGGAATATTTAAGCGGGAGAATAAACAGAGTCACCTCCCTTGTGTGGTCACAGTTGTAAGCACCTGGATAAGATAACTTTCTTTTGTATTATTTTGTCTCGTAATACTTTTTTATCTGTCGTGCTCTGTTAGTTTGCTTGTTTGTTTGTCTGTCTGTCAGTCTGCCTGCCTGCAAATATGGTATTTGACATATAAGTTACTTACTTTAGTTGTTAATGTGGTTGATGTTAATGTTGATAATGTTTAGTGTGGTTAGATTATGTTTCCTACTGTTGACTGTGATTACAGTTCTTGACTGTGGTTATAGTGTTTGACTACAGATACTGTTTATGGCTGTAGTTATTGTATTTTTATTAAATTAACTGTATTTTGCTGCAGTTATTGTCTTTGACTATAGTCACTGTGTTTCGCATACATCCTTCCTTCTCTCTTTTTTGTTATCATGTCAGGCTCTTATTTCTCTCTTTCCCCACCCACGCTCGCTCCAGCGATTTTTCAAAGGTCCATAAAACACTCTGTGATTAATAACAAAGAAAATGACTCGTATCTAAGCCTCCCTTTTTTTCATCAAGGACCCCCCTTTTCTTTTGATTCTTTGTGGAGCAGGTCGCAGGAATTACAGGTAACAACCACCTTTTGCCCCTGAGATTTGCAAATCAAAGAGCCTGACCCGGGGAGAGGCAAAATGAAACAGCCATTGCGCATCCACCCAGCAGAAGGTGCGCCATCATGCTCACAGCCACATTTGCATTTTAGTTCTGGGAAGGTGGGTAGGGGGATGGATTGACAAAAAAAAAAAAAAATGATGAAGACAACTCATTTCTTCCAGTCTGGGCGCAGACTCACATTTCTAGTCAGACCACCTTGACTTTGCTGAGTGTATGAGAAAAATATTTTATGGACGATCACAACTCATCCCTCTACTGACTTATGAGAGATTCAAATTAAAATATTCACTTATGTTCTTTATCTTGCTGTTTGTCATCCAAACATTCTATATTTTACACTGCTGCTTTGTTTATTTCAAGAACAGTTTAATTTACCAAGAATACGGCTGTACACTCATTTGTTGTTTAAATACTGGATTTATTTTGCATCTTAGGGTCTGTTTGTTTTTCAAAATAACATTTTAATAGTATTTGTTGTAGATATTACCACGAATCACTAGTCTTCAGTAAAAAATAAAATGGAAGAGTTACTTACTTTCAAGTAATTCTTGGCACAGAGCGTCTTTCGTTTGGTAACAGGTCAAAGGTCAGCAAAATTCTGAGTAAACTATCCACGATACTCAAATTAACTTAAACACTTGAGTGTGTTAGAAATATTTTAAAATATGCCTGACTACAACTAATTTCATTCATTTATTACTCGAGAAAAATATTTTGTTTAATAATTATGCTCTGTAATTACTGTACAGGTAACTGTGCGCCATTCATCAGTGTGAAGGTGGTGGTGAAGCACCCGAGGTCTGTTTACTGACAGTCTATATCCAATATCCTTAGTTCTCATAGCTGAAACTTATTTGTTTGTTTACTCGTGCTATGCGAAGCAGACGCCTGGCAGTGATGGAGCACAAAGTCGCGCGCTCTATAAAAGAGGTTGACCTTTGACACGCCAGCTCACGCTAAGCTCAGCAGGGGAGAGGAAGAGAGTGAGAGAGAGGAAGGGAGGGTTGCTGCTCTACGTCTCTGACCTGTAGATCCTGTAGACCCTCGACAAGAACACTCTAATATCCTTAATACGGTGCATTAAGGGTTATTAGAAAATTGCACAGCGGGCGCTGAATCGAGGCGATTGTGCGTAAGAGAAAGGCCACGCCGGGGGGCTGTTGATGACGACTCATAAAAGAACATGTTCACGGTGAAAAGATCCCATCGCAAAAACTGATTCGGGCCCGATTAAACCCCTTACCGGACCAGGACCCCGGGCCCCATTCTCCGCGACGTAAGACTTTTGCGCGTGAAAGGAAGCGGCCACGTGCTGCCATGTAAGGCCGCTCTCGTGCGCGCGAGACGAGAACAAGACGGCACGAGTGGTCACCACGGCGAGGGGCATATGGCAGCCACGTGACGCCGTAAGGTGACCGGGATTGCTGAGGTCGAAGACAATGCCAAGACAGGTGAGTTCAGACGTCACCGTGGGGCTTGCGGAGGTTTGTCCTTCCGAAGCGTGAGAGCCGGCCATCTTGACTCAATCAACGGCGCTTAACGCTCTCCTTTCCTCTTTCTTCAACACCCACCTTCCACTCTGATAGTCGCTCCCCTCCTCCTCTCTAGTCTCCCTCCTCTCTCACACTCACTCTCTCTATATATTAAATCGCCTACTAGTAAACAGCTATTATATTATTTGTATATTTATTTTACAATCCTTCACTAATACAAACATCGCCATTCACAGAAAGAGACCAACAACACAGATGTCAGGGTTGTACAAGGATATGTTTACGTTGTGAAAACCGCAACTAGCAAGTTAGCGAGGGTGTAACTGTGTACAAACGTGACGTCACGATTTTGATCTCTCGAAAATGGAAAGGGTTTGAAAATGTTCACTTGCGTTTTCTTACCTGTACATGGATATTGTATACATGGGTATGGACGGGTGAGTTCGTACGTTCTGTCCCAGCACATCTACCTGACGACTACCTGTGCTTGTGTCTTCACTCTACACTCCTCAAACTAGCCAAATGCCACGATGAACTGACACTAACAGTGCCACAGACGCAAGCTGTGAAAAACATTCAATGACACGTGAGGCTGAAAAAAAAAATCCTCCGTTTCCTCCCTTGTATCCCGCCGCAGACGCCATATGCCGATGTTTGAGGCGCGCTGCAAACAAGATGGCACCTAGCGGCGGGAACAACAACAAAAAAAAAAAATGGAAGATAAAGGTCGCCGTCGTTCATACTCTGGTGCCATTCCTCGTGTTGATTAATGTGTCTTTTCCGGAAAGTTAGACCAGTGTCAAAGGCAGCTTACAGACTCGCCAACTATGCGGGCAGGTTAGTCATTGCATAAGCTGTCGCCATCTCAGTCCAGACAAGTGAAGTTCGAAATTAGTCCAATTTTTTTTTAATTTTCATTTTATTTTATTGTTTTCGTTCAGCATCTCCTGATTGAAGCTGTGAGAATGGCCAGCAAAAAGGAAAAGCTGCCGGCTATCAAATTCAGCTATTGTAATGGAAGTATTTGTTGTGACCAAACAATAAACACAAATTTAACAGGGCCTCATATTTTTTTAAATCGTCATTGTCATTTAAAACACCCTCACCGGAATGAAAATCTCCGAATTTATCCGTTACGAGTGCAATTCTATGATGTCGCTTTAAGTTGATTTTAATTTGTTTTAAAAAAAAGCTAAAATATTTTTTTTATAAAATGATAACCTGTGAATATTTTGATTGTTTTTCACTTTAGAATGCTGCGTGTCTAGAATTATCCTGCATGTTTACCAAGGGCGGAATGTGTATTAATGTCTGGATTATTGGATTTTAATATTATGTATCTCATATAGGATACAATATCGATGTGTTATGCCGATACATTTAGATGCTTTGGCACATGTTGTATAATTATTGCATTCAACGCCACCTGTCTCTTCCATAGCAGCATTGACCGAACCTAACGATGATGATGATGAAGATGAGGATGAGAATTAGGATGATGATGAGGAGGAGGCTAATGATGATGATGATGATGATGAGGAGGAGGAGGATGAGAATGATGAGGATGAGGATGATGATAATGAGGAGGAGGAGGATTGCTTTTCCAAAGATTTGCTCAGAGCACTGTGCATAAATAATATATTGACTAAATCATCAACAACCATGCTCACGCTCACTTCTACAACAGACACTCATACACAAAACACAGACACTCGTTATGCACGCGCAGGGTCAGGACGGGGTCACAGTGAAATCGTTCATACTTGTTTACGACTTGTTACATCTTCATCTGCAAACTAACAAAAGACATGATTACTTATAAATACACCATCGCCCATCTCATTCGTGTGAATGTACTTAGCATTCAGCTTGCGGCGTACATTCTCAGACAATCAAATGACTTCAACTTATTAATATTAATATCTGAAAATGGATACGGCGATGAAACGAGAACTCCGAAACTCGCGGGCCGCTGCCCCGCCATCTTGAACTGCCCTGTTTATAAAAATGCAGTAAATCACCTTCCTCGAAGAAACAGCTGTATATTCGGGTTATGGTATTCATTTAAAACATCTTGTCTTGTTCTCTCATTCGTGACTCCTTGTCGGGCCCATGCGAAAAGCAAGACTGAATTGATTTGGTAGTTTGGGCCGGATTTCTTCTCTCGTCAAAGGCCATTATGATATCGATTTCAGGTTGTAACACAGGGCCAGCTCTCACTAATCAAGACAACAGTGAAGCTGATAATTGCATTATTATTGGCCCCCTGCCTGATTCAAGAGGCTGGAGTGACCTATTAGCATCAGAATGTCGTCAGCCAGGGCCACCGCGTCTGCGCGACTATCGCTCGATTTCCGGTTAAGGAATATCACTCTGGCGCCTAGCTTGCTAGGATCTTTGCTACGATGAACTGCTCGGTCGCAGAGGTTGGTCGGGGGAGAAAGGGCCATAAATATCTCATGGCCGGCGTGCAAAGGGAGGCAAGCGACAGAGAGGTGTAGATGGAGACTTTAAAGAACCCTCGGTTAAAAAATTTAACTTCGGTTGTTGATCGCGTGCTCATCCTTAGGTGTCATTCACAGATCTGAGATTCGATGCTCGGAAGTTGGGGGTAAAGGGTACGGTGGTGAAAGAGGTTGGTTGTAAATGTTAGGACGATGTCACCACTGTGTGCACTTATGGTGTATATCTACATTGTAGTGCTTCTTTTTATTCCTTTTCACATCTAGAGGAGCATATGGCCGACTTGTAGTGCTTGAACATTCATTATTAATAATTCAGTTCCGGGTTTTTTCTCATTATTAATTCCTTGTAGTTTATCTTAAGGTTAAAGAAAATCTTTTTTTTTTAAATTTGTCTCCTCTTCTGGGGTCCTATGATCACCGCGTCTTCTTGGTAATTTGCAATGTGATCCTTGCAACTACCATTGAACCGGTTGGCAAAAAGGTGGTGGTAGTGGTTAAGCGAGGGCGAGGAAGGGACGAAACCAATAAAAACATCACCACCACCCCTAACCCCGTGATGATCTGTTCGTCTGCGTGCGCAGCATCAGAGCGATCTGTGACTTCTGAAACACATTTTTAGCTAACTGCCTTTCCAGTTGGATTTTTTTTCCCCTGACAGACGCCAGGGGTCACGGGGAGGTGCACTTTAAATCATCTCGTGCCACGGGTGAGCACGTCGAGAGGTAGGTGGCTGCACGTGCGGAGCGTGCGCGGCCGGTTACACTGAACGTTGGGCAACAGAAGGCCCCGGATGCTGGCTACTTTTAGTCAACGGCCAATCTGCCTGACTTATCCACCCTACCCCGCCCTCTGTCTAACCCTCTTCCCTTGATCGGGGTAGTGACTGTCAGAGCTACTTTCTCTTTTGTTCACTGTGTGATGTGAGCATGAAAGCTGGAGAGAGAGAAGGTACTAGAAAGAACTACAAGAGGTTTTAAGAAGGAGCGAATAATTTGTTGAATCGATAGAACAAAAATATTTTAAATTAAAATTTTATACTTTATAAAGAAAAAATAAATAAAAAGAAAATAAACTAAAGGTATAACAAAAGGAAACGAAGAAGAAGAAAGTGACAAAGAGAGAAGAAAGAAACGAATAAACAAACGAACGACTTCGAAGAAAAAAAATTAAGAGTTATCTGCACGCACTCAGTGAGAAATGGAGGGTGACGACAACAGATACCTATCGCCTCCGCGGCGGTTTTGGTTAATTAATGAAAGATTGATCAAGCAGGTAATTATTGTTACTGATCACAGTTCTTTGCCTACCCCCGCGTCCGCGCTCCCCAGCCTCGCCATCTTCTGCATTCCCACCTCCACCTCCTGGGCCTGGAAACCTTTACCTGTCGGCACCGCCTTTATCATCCAGCAGCAGGCAGGCCGTCAGTGACACGCTGCTTTTAACATCAATCTTTCTAGCAACGGCCTTGATTAACTGCTGTTGCTGCCGCTCACCCTCGCATCTTGCGCTCGGTGGATGTCGTTCTGCAAACACGTTTGTCGGAAATTGGCCTCGGACAGGTTTGGATCACACATGTCAATGGTCAAAACTCGGTGATTGACATTTACTCTACATTTACATATGATATATATATATAATTATCTTCTTAAAAAATAGAGTCTGCTCATTTTTATTTTAAAACAATAAAAGCTATTCTCATTTCTCATTTCTTTGCGAAACGAGGAGCGAAAGGGTAAAGGGGAGAAAATCAGAGAAATCAAGGGGAGAAAATATATATAAATGAAGTTTATGAAAGTAGACAAGATGGTTTGGGTGGGAAAAGATGCGTGGCCAGGTAGGCAAAGGTAGATATAAGAAGGCAGTAAAAAAAAATTTTGAGATGTTTAATTAAACATTAATTATTGAATTTAATTATTTCGAGTTTAGTGTGATGAATGTGAGAATAAATATTTTGTAGATGAAAGATCTCACCACTGAAGTACTAGAAGACATGATGTCAAAGATAAATTCAGCAATGGAATAAGTCTCAGAATATTCATTAAAGACTAGATGTTAAGGTTGAGTGGACAGATGCATATATATTGTGTCACGTGGCACAACTCAAATTTATTTATCAAAGAGACTTCAAAGTTTAATGTGCGGTCCAAAGGCGAGTGATAACCGTACACATATCAGTCCAAATTTTGAGTAAGTTTGCAAAATTCTGTTTGCATGTCACAAAACCAACAAATGCAATTTGTTTGGGAGGAAGAGGGCAAACGCGACACCGGAAGTTTGGTGAACATGCTGAGATAAACTTGTTTGTCAATACACAATACACAATACACATGTCGACTAGTGTAAAGCAGGTTGTTTGCAATGTGAGAAATATTTCCGAATTATTTAGAAAGTAATTTAGAAAGAAACAGTAAAGAAGATCCCAATGCAGGCTAGAAGGCGCCATGATCTGCCAAAACTGATAAGTAAAAAAAAAGTATTAGTAAGTAGCACAGGTGATCCCAGATCCCAGATGTAACCGATCCAACACTGAACACCACCAAGCAACCCTAACACAACAACATCACACCCCTCATGTTCTCTCTCTCCCCCTACTCCGTTCACCCATTCTTTCTCACTCCTCATGAAAGATGAGGACACAGGAGGAGGAAGATCCCCGAAGTGACGCCCGTTGTATATTTAAAGGCAGGATGTAAATACCTGGCAGAGTTATAAATAGCTTCCTTTCCGTGCAAACACAGAATGGCTTCCAGTGTTCAAATTAGCAGGCGGCGTAGATGGCTTTGTTTCATCATTTGGTATGCATTGCATAACCTAAACAGCCAGAGTGTGCTGATGAATGTTTTATATGTGTGTGGATTATGACCCTGAAAATAGGGCTACATCTCCCTCGGCAGCTTGTAGTATCTCCTCGTCCTTCTTTCTCTCTCTCTTCACACAGAAGCCCTCATCTTTCAAAAATAAGTGTTAAAGACTAGAGGAGAGACAGTCATATCACTGATCTGCAATATATAAAATTATAATTAATTTTTTTCGGGATATAACCATGTGCATATATCCAAATGAATCATATGTAATAATATATCTTTGTCATTCATCCTTTCCTCCCTCTCTCTCTCTCTAACGCGCACGCACACACTTTCTTCGTGTCCTTCATTCTCTCTCACATTCTCTGTGTATCAGTCTCCTTGTCTTCCTTTCCCCTTCTCTCTCTCTATGTCTGTTGGCCGTCTCTCTATCGCTGTCGATCCTCCCACCCATCCACCCACCCCACACCTTTCACCTTTACACAGGTCTGTGAGAGCTCGGGAAGACAATTCCTCTCCCCCTCCCCACCCCACGGTGTGCAAGAAGTAATGTCGTATTAAGCAATGCACGCGCCTCATACAAAAATCCGATGAAAACGAGGCGCGCGTGCCCGTGTACAATTCAGCGCCAGTCAGGTAAAAGTTATCAGCCGGAGGGCCCGTGGATAGGTTTCTATACATCTCGCCTCGGCACAGTTTAAGTCTCTCGTTCCCGGCAGTTTAATCGCCAACAACAACACTTTATAGACGTAAAGAGGAAATCAAAGAAGAAAACCTCGCCGGCTTAATTTTCCTTGTTCACGCTCCTTTACACCTTTCAGGAAGGAACGGGCTCGCGCCCGCGCATGCTCAGGAAGCGCTCAATAGGCGCGCGCGCTCGCGACACCTCCGAGTGTGTTGCGCGTGCACAGGGTAAGAGAAGCGATCTTGAGGGAGCACAGTGCCAGATGAGGAGGGAAGGATGGGGAGGAGGGTGGCGAGCGGATCACCGTCGGAAGAAAAATGAGCATTTTAGTGACGCATGGAGTATTACACGGCGCGAGTGCCTGACCTTTCCGAACAATGATACACTTCTTGTGTTTTTCTCACCTTTACTCAGTACCCTCTACCCTTCCTCCCTCCGCTCAATCTCTCCTCCCTTCCCCTCCACCCCACGTCAAACGTCAATCTTTTAGAGTTCAGCCGTTTTTGATTTCGTGATTTAACGGTAACTTTGCGCTGTATCGGGTGCCACACACTCGCAGACAGAATAGAACCTGGAGAGTAAGCAGAGAGAAAAAAAATTTTTTTTTCTCCTCTCTTCCTTCCCCACACCATCCACCCCGTCTTCCCGCCAGGATTAGCGGAATCGGAATTGTTTCTCGCCAGACCGCGAGTCCGTATTGTTGGAGGATCATCCTGTCCTTTCTCAACGAGCGCCGTAAAGAGGACGTTAAGGACCGGGTAGCCTCGGTGTGAAAGATCGTCACGGAGTGTAAAGGTGTGATCGAAGGTTCTGTTTTTTGTTGGCGTTTGTTGCTGGAGGAGAACCCTACCTCGCTCCCCCCCCCAGATCCTGCCCAGGCAAAAAGACCGGATCGAACGATCCGGGATAAAAGTCGAGTGGGCACACGGAGTCGGCACAACAATAGGTCGGCTCTAATTACCACATTGACATTTTATTTGCCATGCTTATCGCACTTTTTCACCCGCGGTTGTCCGCCCTTTATTCCCTTTATCCTGGGGAAAAAGTTAAAGAGGCGTTTTCTGCTCAGCGGTTGATTGAATGCAACGTGTCGTTGATACCTGTTGGTACCTGCATTTTTCTTCATTTCTGTTACTCTGTTCTTTCTCTCTTTCTCTCTCTATATATATATATCTGTGTGTGTGCCCGCGCGTGCACTTTCTTCCTCTGTACCTCTATTTCACACTTTCTGTTCTTTATTTTTGTATTTCGTAGACTTCCAAGTCTAACTGCCCACTTGAATTTTTTTTTAAGTTGGTCATTTTCATTGTCATTGTCCTTTGCTGTCACCACATGACTGTCACTACTCTCACGATTCTTCTTCCATCAGCGTGTCAACCTAGTACTGGATTGTAGTCTCATCTTTTGCTCTCGTTTCTTATCTCTCTTTGATAAAAGTCGGAATTCTTGCACAAGTAGGAAGTGCTCTTAAAAGTTCAAGACAGAAGCTAAAAGCGACTCTCCCATCCACCAGCAAAATACTATGTGAAAACTTTGTACCATAAAGTACACCGAGATTTACATAGTACAGATTGCGAAGATGAAAGGACCATCAAAACTGAGGAAAGAAACAGAGGAATAAACTACCAGCCATTATTTCACCAATCCCTCTCTCCCCTTTTCTTTGCAGTTCTTAGTGCGGTTATTGACTGGAGCAATAAGAACGAGTGTTCGACTAAGTTTACATATAACCGTCAAACAAACTTTTCCAAACCTTGGTCAAACCACGAACTTGTATCACGACTGCTGGCAGACGATTTTTTCCAGTTAACTACTAAAACGAGGCAGTTGTGTGCAAAGCTTCCGGTTTAGTCATTGTTTCATTGTTTAGGCTCGCCGAGACTACCTGTGGAGAACTTCGCAAGAGGCTAAGCGTTGATCTTGGCAGACAGACAGCAGTCCACCTATACACGTCCATGGTCCAACGATGGTCCATATTGGACTTCCAGCGTCGTTCAGTACAGAAGCACCGAAAGATGCCAGGTCCTCATAATCTCAACCTTAGCAGATTCTCACACTGTCAATCATCCCTTTTCTTCTACAACATGAATTATTATCATAATTTAAATGTCCAACCCCAACCCCCTAAAAAAAAGTAAATAACCGGAGGGTTAGTGAATTTTACCCCTCCCCCCACCTTCCCCAAAAAAACAGTTCCCTGTCTTAACGACTCTTGTCCGTGTTTTTTTTTTTTTTTAAGTTGCTGTCTGTAAAGCGACATTAGCTCATGGAGTGTGCACAGGTCGTCTGCTGTTACTGTATGATTTGGATTTTTGGCTTCTTTGTGTATGAACAGCGCACTTAGCGACAGGGGGTGGAAAATTAAACAACAGACAGACGAGATGGCGGCCCCCCAGCAGCAGCAGAAGAAGCCGATAGACAATGAGGCGATCACGTCGATAAACCCTCAACAGACATCTTGGCTGTGTTCAACCACTGTAATTCTACCTTCCCCTATCGTGCCCAGGCATCGAGCGGGCGCGAGCGAGAACTGAGAGGTGCAATTCTACGGTACCTGGGCCAGGAGACAACCACAAGCTCGTTTGGCTTGCACGAGGGTCTGGTGGGCTCGGCCATCAGAGAATTGTCGTAACACCGTGCACAGGAATGACCTGGACGTTAGCTTGAACTCTGTGAGTGAAAGAGAGGCTGATTTCTGAGAGAATTAAAGGTCGAAGCCTGAGGTATTGCAGTTATTCCTACGTGTCCACCTTCAATCCATCCTCAAGAAACATGCATGCACGCTAGACACTAAATAAAATGTCTATTTACGGTTGGTAGACTGTCCTAGTTCCTACAATGTCTCAACGATCAAGTTCCTTAATAACTGCCCTTTGTTAAACGGAGGATAGACAAACGTTTGACCAAGCTTAACCCCAACCATAAAACCAAACTTGGACAAACCTTCGTACATATTTGTTCCTTTAAGAAGACTCTTAAGTATGGAAGAGCCCAGAGAGGACTGTGGTCATAATTTTCTTTGGCTTCGGTCTAAGAAGACAAACATTGAACTTTTTTGTCGATATTTTCATTCGCCCTCCAATTTTAATTAACTTCCCTCCATCACCATCCCCCCTATCCCCTAAAAAAAAACAACAACAACAACAAAAAAAAAACAACAACAAACAAACAAGAAACAAGAAACAAAAAGAAAAAAAAAAGAAAAAACAAAAGCGCTCCGCAACTGATGGTACAGTTTACAAAAGTATATATCAATCGAAGAATTTCTGAACCATCCTTTCATTACTATTCGCTAAAAAAAGAATTTTCGTCATCGATTCAGTAAATAATTGTTGTATTAAAACGTTCAGGTGTGTCGGTTTTTATTTCTTTTCTGACTGTTATTCAAGAAAAGCTCATTTTCTTGAAGTAATAATTCGCGAGCTGGTCTTCTCCTGCACGATCCTTTCAGATTCTCTTAGCACACCTCCGTCTACAGATGATTAATCACTTCCATAATCACTGACCGATCCGCCACCAGACCGCCCAGCTCGGGTGGGGTGGGTGGTGGGAGAGTTTTAAAGAAGGAGAAAAATTGTTTAAGTGTCAGCCGTCTAATGGCTACCCTGGGTACATCCAAACATGGAGCTACGCCTTCAGCAGCAGGTGACTTGGGTAGCAGCTTTGAACACTGCCAGGTAGCGATACCCGGGCCAGTCAGACAGCTTCCCTATCACCTCCTGCCATCTGGGTGGGAGACAGTGACTGATGTCTTCACCGACAAGTCTCTTTGTGCACAGTGTGGGAATGCCTGCACTCCTTACTGCGCTCATCAAGTAATAGCGGCTTAGAGATACTTAGACTGGAGAGTGGTTCAGACCCGGGTAAGCTACCTTCCACCCGAGAAAAGGACTCCAAGAATACTGAGGTGCTTGTTTGAGAATTGCATGGTACCGATATAGTGACGATGCTTGGACATTAATAGACATAAAAATTAGTTGATGATGATGGATGAGGGATGGATGATGGATGAGAGATGGATGAGGGATGGATGAGGGATGGATGAGGGAGGGATGAGGGATGATGGATGATGATGATGATGATGATGATGATGATGATGATGATGATGATGATGATGATGATGATGATCAACAACATGTGATTTGTATAGTGCATACCGCGGTCGTAAGGAGCAAGCTCTTAGCGCTTGAGACAAGAAGGAGACATGGACAGCATTTGAAAGACGGAAGGATGAACAACAGTATTAACAATTAATAGAAGACAAGTATAAAAAGAACGCAAGGAGTCGGGTAACAAGAATGGAGAGTTTTGGGAATCTGCAGAGGAAGATGAGTAGGAAAGTAGCCAATAAACAAAAATAAATAGTTTAAAAAAAGAAAACGGGGAATGAAGATTGACTAGCACTGGTTTTTTTTTCTTTTATGACTAACTTTCAAGGATGGGGTGTTTTCAGTACATGTTTAAAGCATTCAATGGTGGGTGGCGGGTATGGAAGGGGAGAGAGTTTCATTATTTTGTTGCACAGTAACTATGACCGTATGTTGTTGTTCTGTTGACAGGAATACGTTTATAAAATGTTTGAATGCTATCTGGGTAGAAGAGGAGAAGTTCAGAGAAATAGTCAAGACAGGTGCCAGCAAAGAAATTAAAACAGCTTGAACTGGATGAGAAAACGAATGGGTAGCCAGAGCAGAAAAGTAAGGAGAGCAGTGACATAAAGAAGAGTAACAATATCAAACAATATAGTATTAGAAATACTGAAGTCTTAACTATCATAATTTATTCCTAAAACACTGTAAAGGGGCTTGAAGAGAAGGAAAATATATATTTAGAACTTTATCTTCTTTAAGCTATAAGATATCGAGAAGAAATAATAATTCAAGTATATCCCATCTTTCAAGTGATTGTAATCTACATCTAAAATGACAACTGATAATAATGAATATAATTATTTAGAGAGGAGATATTAATGGAGGGGAATATAAACAAGAAAAGAAGGCCATGTCACAGTCAGACACACGGCCTCATCGATGTCCACAACAGGACACAGTTTGTATGACAGCTACTATTGTGACCTTGTGACCTCTTCCGTCCTATGACCTATCCTCAGAATATACTGTCTTCCACAGTTTGAAACGAACTGATACCCTGAGACCTGTCACACCAAAGCTAAGAAACACTTAAGATCGAAACAAAAATTGTGTTTGAAGCCCCACAAAAATGAAAAAAAAAAAAAAATAAAAATACTGAGACACATGTCGCCAGGACCGTCAGAGTATAGAAGAACAAACATCCTCAACACCATTTCTACCTGATTTTTTTTTTCTTGTTGTTGCACATTTATGCCGATATTTTTTGCTCAAATCATTGACTCAAGCCACGCGCTACAAGGAGATGAAGCGGATTAGTTTTCACACGCGGGCAAAGACTGTGGCGCCATCTGGCACAAGACATCTCGGCCTCGTTCTCATGTACAGTTGAATCAAATGGCGCGCAGACCAGATGCTTTTGAGAGAGGCAAGCCAAGCGAACAAAAGTACCGGTCGGGGTAAATACTGCGAGGATGGGGACACAGGCTGGAGTTTGGAGGCATTAGCAGGCGATTAGCACCGCCGCCGTGAAAAGATTTCATGCAAACAACTGCTCAGGTGTGTCTGCGTGCGCGGGCGCGCGTGCATGTATATGTAAATGCGTGTGGTATTCATTCTGCGTTGTGTGTGCAAGGAGAGTGTGTACGCATGCTGTTATTGACTTGTACAGGTACTTGTCCGACTGATACCTGAAGTGAGTGGGCGGCAGATCATAATTCAGAAAAGATAAAAGCCTTACACGAGGACTTGAAGATTTCTGCTTGCCATCTTCTAGACACGGTGAACCAGTTACAGTAGCAACGCCTTCGGCCTTGCTATAAAATATTTTCTCTTTTACCTGTGCCCTCACTTAAACTTAGAAAGAAGTATGTGTGCGAAAAAGAAATTATTAATGTGCATTTTCGCCATGTATGTATGCATGCGATGTATGAGACATGATATATATAGATGTTGAATATGTAAATATATCTGTATACGTATATACAAATATAAATATTTGCGTCTATAGGCAATAAATATCAGGTGATGTGTTTATGTATGATAATATATATATACACGGAATTTGTATATGTGTATTCATAAACAAGTGTATGCATGTTTAAGCATATTTTTAAAAATTGTGTTTATAACTGTTCGTATAGGTGTGTAGAACTATCTCTTTATGTGGTTATATATATGTTTAGAAAGATTTGTATCGATCAAGATGCAATAAGGATTAATAAGGATTTGTATGTATGTCTATATATATTTGCATATATATAGATAAAGCTTCGAGTGTGTGCATACCTACACCTGCGTGCATATGTGTGTGGGTGTGTATGCACGGGGTTGCTCCTATTCGTTTGCTGATGTGACTTCCATTTGCAACGATGATTACCTGTGTTCAGGTAATTATATATCTATGTTGTTTGTATATAAATATTTCATATTTAATAGAGATGTATCGTCTGAGTAAGGCGCCAGCTTGCCACGGAATGACCCCCCCCAAAAAAAATATATAAAATAATAAATAAATAAACTTTGCAGCAGACGGAGTCCATGTCCAGTCCACTTTATTGCAAACCTTAAGGAAAGCATCACCTACACGATTCTGATCTCCACACCCAACACAGACGCCCCCCTGTCTCGGGCACTTTGAAGGAAGGGAAAACAAGTTTATCAAAAGAAAAGATTTCTGCATAGTCATTAGAGGAATATTGCCATAGTTGCCAGCCTCCATGAATGTAATGATAAGTCCCACTTGTCATTAAACTCGACCTGCTGGCTACCTGCCTACAATCTGTTGCTGTCTCTCCATTGAAGGTCTCGCTCAGGCCCCGGCTCAGTGTCAGAAGAACAATAACCATTGGACGACACTGTCTGGCCAGAAGGGACGGTAAGTTATGGGGAAAGGGGGGAAGTGGGGAAGGGGAAAGGGAGACGAGAAAACGAGACGGCGACATCTGTACGAGAGTTTTTATCGTCGACGAAAGAAGAATGTTAGTAAACTCTTCCTCCATTTTATAATTTTTTAAAAATTTGTCTACATAGAGCAACAAAAGATTCCTAGCTCTGCTTGTACCTTTTTGTTTAGTAAGTATGAAACCAAGCCATTCCGGAGTTTTTTCGATATTTTTTTGCTGCTTTTGTTTCTTTGTGTTAATGATTTTATTATATTAACAAGATGGCTTGCATCTGATAGGAGATTTTATTTTATTTTTATTTTATTATTATTATTATTATTATTATTATTATTATTATTATTATTATTATTATTATTATTATTATTATTAAAGGATGGGACCTGTCAAAAGAAACTTCCACCGAGATGGAAGGGGACAGCAGATCCACATGTCCAGAAGAAGAAGGTACGATCCAAAACACACCAAAACAAAGTCTGATGACAGAACAAACATCCAGCGAGACCAAAGGACAGAAAGATGTCCCCTCAAGTTGTTACTCCTCCGTTCTCGAATCTTTCAGGGTACCTCGCATCGAAGTTGCACTAACCCTACTTTCATCTGATTGTCTCGTGAAATCAATGAATGTGCTGCTGCTCGACACCTTTAGTCCTAAGCCAGGAGAAGTAACTCTTCCTGTAAACACCTCTTGCCCGGACATGACGTCACTATACAAGGGGGAGCATCTAGTGAATAGTTTAGTCATTGGGGATTGGGTTCTAGTTTGGTTTAGGCCTAGTTATGATTAGGACTAGAGTTAGCAAATAAAGAAATAAAATGTACTCGTGTTCCGCTTCCCCCGCCATCCCTACCACCACCAGTTGGAGGCAAGGTAAGGTGACCGGAAGCTAACCTACCAACACAAACGCATAGAGTGACAGACAGAATGACTAACACACCAACACTTGCGCACGGATGCTTGAACAAGCGTTCGTAAGGAACATACCTATTTTTTTTTCTCCTCTGTTGCCCAATATGTTCTACTGTTCACGTTTTATGCGTGTGTTTACCATTAAATATTATTTAAAAGCCATTTATGTTTATATTATATATAGGAAAAGAAAAAAAAACGACAAAGGACAAAAGTTCGTCAGCAGCCCTCGACGTTCCCTCGCCAGGGTTTCATGACCGCGTGGCGTGCAAACCCTCGCTGGAGAAAAAGTCTCCGAAAGTCGTTAATACTCACTAACAGGTTGAATTATTCCCCATCCGGGTAACGGCATTGTTGGGCAATGACTGACACTCCAGCGAGAGATCAGAATTAATTTGAACTAACTGCCTCCTTCGGCACGCAACCTAGTCGACGAGGGACCTCGAGACACGGGCCATAATCGGCCGCGAAAAACCTACGGTGGCCCGGCACCCCTTCTCGCGAACTCTCGCCGCACTACACTTTTACCTGTGGTGATTAAGTTAATTAAATTTCCCCGGGCCGCGCACAATAAAAGTTTGATAGACCTGCCGACGGCCCGGGCCCACTGACTAATCAGAAAAGCAACGCCATCAATCAGGTAGGGGATATGCAGCAGGGAATGGACGTTCCCCTGTGGGTCGCGTGGCAGCAGTTCTTTCCACTTTTTCTTTTTTCCGTCTCTGTTGGGTGGAATGGCGGTTATGACTTTTTAAGTTCAACCTACGTCAACTGCAGATATGCTGAAAGCCGTTATCACGTGTTTTACTTCCGGTTTCTGTCAACTGTTCATGAGCAGTAAGCGCTACTCACTATTCTGTTCTCACTGATGACTGGTGTATGTCTGTCGACGCTTCTAAATCGTTTACACCTGTGTTGTTCCTAAAAAAAATTTAATAGAATGGTTAAGGCAATAAACACTGTTCAGAGATATAACAATGAAACGACATTTTTTCTGTCTACAGACAAGAGGAAAGTGATGAAGATGATGATAACTGCTGAATGTACAGGGGCCAGAGTGGTGCCAAAGAGTTAAAATATGCTGATAGTTGTAATAATATATTATACAGTAAAATATTATATTTTAATTTACCTGCGACCTTAGATTTCAGAGCTCTTGGTGGGAATCATTAAGATACCCGATATATTGGAAGCAATAATATTCGAATCCTGCTCGTAAATTCCTTAAAATCCAGACCAGAGGATCGCCGATTCGAGGCCCAGGAGTGGAAAACACATCCCCACCCAACCCAACGAGAGGACCTATTTTACCAGGGATGATTAAAGCGGAGGGATAGGACGGCTTGCTTCTGCAAGTGTCTTAGACACGGTGAACCAGTTACATTTCACCTACGGCCAATCCGCTGTTGGATCTTTTAACTGTTGACCCTTTCTCTTACATGAAACGCATACACAACTGTTGTAAAAAGGATTGGACCTTACAAAAAAAAAAATTTCAAAAACTTTTATTCGCGTTCAGCAACAGTGATAAGATAACACCCTGGACATGCGCGTGCGGCTGTGTATGTGGATCCGTGTTTCAGACTTTAATTATTAATTGTATGTGTGTGAGTGTGCACGACCACCTGCGTGTGTGCGTGTGTGTCGTTTAAGTATGAATTATGATACACTGGGGTCTTTCAGCGCGTTGGGCTGTGGGGGCAGCACCGCGCGGCTCCCATATGGCCGGCAATGGAGCGGATAATGACTCACTGTAGCCTCCTGTCACCATGGCGGCCCAGCTCGGCAAGCAACGGGGACAATTAATTGAACAAATTCGCCTCATCAAACTCCGGGTCGCCGTTTCAGCGTAATTAAAGCAAGGTACCTGCGTGTCTGTTCGCTACTTGTGGCTGAACTTAGCCCCAGTTTTTATGGAGGTCCGTCCACTCCACAACTGCTATGATCTGCCGAGGGCGTCCAGCCGGTGCCAACGCTTCTTGGATTCCGGTGCAAAGGGTGACGCTCTTCAACCAAGCTTTTTATTTTTAGAAAATGTGTTTTAAAGGTGAGCAACATTCAAAAATAGCTTTCATCATAACCTAATAATAATTCTCCCCAAAAATGTGGTGGTGGTGGTGGAGGAGGATGAGGTGAGACATATTTCCAGGCTACAAACAGTTTGCTGTCACCGCATTTTATGCATTCTGCCATATGGTGTCGTGAGTAGCGTGCATGTGGCTCTGCAACAGGAGACAGTTCCAGACGGAAATGGAGACAGCCCAGCAAGGCACAGCTTTCAACCCCTGTTCATTTCTTTATTGTCATTAAAAGGTGATGAGACGCTGCTGGGCTGTTCTGCCAGCGAATTCATCATATCTCAAGCCTGTCATGCCGACGAGTCTGGTCTCGTGTGGCAAGGGAGCCTGCAGTCCTGTCTTTTCCTCTTAAAATGATTTTTTACACCTGGTTTTACAGGTGGTATTTGAGCATTTAATACTGGCAAACAGGTAGGAGGCAAATCTGTCCCTATTAAAACTCTGAAGCAGATATAACTTGACATGAAGACACTCCATATTTTTATGTAAATTTCTTTAAATTAAAGATCGTTTCAGTATCAGTTTCTCATGAGTGAGAATGACAGGAGAGTAAGGGGTGGTGGCGGCAGGTGGGTGGGTGTGAAGCGGTGATGGAAGGAGAGTAGGGAGCTAAGACGAGGTCGGAATGAGGCTCAACACCTGTCAGGTAAATTACACGTGAATGGTAATTTCTGTCTCTCTGAAAAAAATGAACAGATGGTAGGGAAAAGATCGTATGCAGAGAATAACAGCGGAATTATTTAACACCCACTCCTGTTTCACTCCAGAATGCATTGCTCTGTGAGCGTTGTCTCCCTTGACAGTACGCTTCGGGGCCGTCCCTCTGGGCAAGATGAACAGAAGCGCAAGTTGTGCCCCTTTGTTTTTTTTTGTTGTCGTTTTATCATCTGTGACACACGGAGATGGCAAGCGCCCTCCGTCGGCTGCTGGTGTGTCTTGTGTGTGCGCGTGCAGAAAGACCAAGGAGATGATGTTCGTGTTTTACAGAAGAGCGTGTCGATGTGTGACTGACTGTGCGCGTGCATATGTCTGTGTGTGTGTGCGTGTGTGTGTGTGTGTTCATGTGTTGTGGACTTTAATATGTTACTATGAGTTCTTATCCGTGTATCAATTAATATAAAAATAATATAAATTGTTTTTGCCTGTTTAAACTTTCACCTTTCTGTTTCTGTTTCCTCAGTCATTCACGTGTTCATTTATTCAGGAAAGCTCGTTGTCTCACCGAGTCCCTTTTCTACTCAGACAATAAGATAGTAATTCTGCATTTATCTGTATTTTGAAAATATTACAGTAGCGGTTACAGTCGAGTAATAATGAGTGTGTATGTCTAATAGGACATCTGAGCTCCCGCTTTCTCCTCACAACGAGGGCCAGGCTCTCTCCTCACCAAGAAGCATGGCTCTGGCAAACACTCGTGACAATCGGTCTTGTGAATTCTGATGATAATGATCATCTTCGCTCCCCGCTCTCCGGATTGGTTGATGAATCTTTCAGTACCTTACAAGGTTAATTTTCCCTCCTGTAGTGTCGGCAGAACTGTTATCGGCATGCATTCCAATTATTCACGTTGACTTATTGCGAGTTTATTGTTTGATTATTTAGCAAATGCCCCAGGTTGTTCCGAAAGTTGACAGATTTTGTTTGTCTTTGTCTTCGTGAGAAGTAAGGGCAGATTACTTGCTACGGGCCCGCGGAGGCTGGCTGATTTTTCCGAGGATAAAATATGCATTAGACTCCCCTCGTGCCACGCCGAAGGGCATAGCGTGGCGCTGTTTAAGATGCCAGAAATTCTAAACCACTTCTCCTCCCACCCGACACGTAACCTTTAAGGGAGGGAGAATTCCATTACCTCATCAACATTATTTGGACCTGTTGTCATGTGAAACATTTGACACCTGAGTTGTTGGTTTTTTTTTAAACTTCACATTCAGACGCTGAACTTAGACCCCAACTATTGGCTGAAATACGAGTCCAAGTTTTCAAAATTTAAAAATACCTTGAAGTATATAAACTTATCTGATTCCATTTTTGATGAAATTTATTTCACCACTATGTCCCAGGTAATTGCAGAGAAGATACAGGTCATTAGTTAATTATTTTGTTCAAAATTAATATCGCAGTTTCAAGAGAATTATCAGTGAGGACGATATGCCCACCCATATAACTGCACAGACCGACAGACGGTTAAAATTCAGTTACGCTACATGAATACAATCCAAATGTTGAAATCATGTGACTGAGACATGTGACCGATGGAAGCGAGGCTGTGACATCAAATACGCAATAGTTACACCAAGAACTGTTACGTCACTACCTAACGTTCCTCGTAGTGACGTCGCAATATCGTTAAGCCGTGTCACGAACTTTCGATTTTGGAGACGTGCACGAGGCGCCGACAGCTTGTTTCTCGTGACGGTAGTCACAGCAACACTTCATTAACAGGTGAGATACCAGCTGACGACTTTTATAGAGACTAACATTGACACGTGATAGTTTGCCTTTGAATTGAGGCGTTCACTGTTGCGCATGCGTCAATAATGCCGTCTGAAAGACGAAATCAGATGAAAGAAATATAGAAGACGTCATGGAGACCTTTCTATCAAAGAAAAAGATTAGTTTTACTCGACAATGACTTTTGTCTTCCGCTCAGTACATTCTAAGTCTCTTCTAATCCGGCAGGGAACCAGTTCATAGCCAAATGCGCTCTTCATTACCCGAGTAAATTGTATGTCCGTATTTTTTTTTATTTTTTTTTTTTGTTTGTTTGTTTGTTTGTTTGTTTTTTGTTGTTTTTTGTTGTTTGTTTTTTTTGTAACTTGCAAATGCCGTCTGCTGAAAACGAAAAAAGTGCAAACGGGGTTGGAAACGCTAAGAAAAAAAAACTGTATGTTTCCATCTGTGCTGGTCTTGTGAAACTTCATCCACAATGTCAACAAAGAGTGGGACAATGAGAGAAAAGAACTGGGAGGAATAAAAGAAAAAAGAGGTAAAATGAAGAGAAGTAAAGGAATACAGCATGATTGAGGGGTCAATAAAGCAAACCCGTTCAAAGGAGGTGTTTGATGAAGAGATCAGCTGTGACAGTGTTGCAATAAAATGATATAGAGTATTAGAGATAATGGCCGACGATGAGACACAATAGCTTGCATATAGATCAAGCATTATTTTCCAGTCAGATTTACCGGCAAGAAGGTACCCGTATGTGACTGTTGATTAAAGATAAAGAAAAGGAAATGAAAAATCAAACTGCAGCGCCCTCAGGAAAATCTTTGTCTGAAGATTGAGAAATGACTGTGCATTAAGGTACGTATTCTCACCTCGGTTGTCCTTAGTTTTTTTTTCTTTCTTCTTTATTGCATGCACCGCGTGCGACCCATTATAATTAATTTTACTCCTTCATTATTACAGTTAAGGTACATTAAGAGTGGAACGCATGTTGCACGCTGGTCGATAGGCAGCAGGAAGTGTCACGAGCTGTGTGCGAGGGATCCGAGCACCGACTCTGTAAAAACCTGAATATATTATACTTTCATCAATCCTTACCGT
Source organism: Pomacea canaliculata (assembly GCF_003073045.1). NCBI lineage: Eukaryota > Metazoa > Mollusca > Gastropoda > Architaenioglossa > Ampullariidae > Pomacea > Pomacea canaliculata. The sequence continues at coordinate 13,547,539 of NC_037600.1, forward strand.
AATTATCAATACGTCAAGATTGCTGTCAGTGGCTTAAAAGCCGAGGGAAAGCTTTCCATTCAACGAGTTTTGTTTATTTTAGCGATTTTTAAACGTGATGGCGATCATTTAACTGGTGGTCATTATCATGCATGTACGTGTTATAATTAGGTCTGTTCGATTTCTTCTTAAGTTTTTTTTTTTAAGTCATTTAATTTGGTAAATGTGCATCGGAAAGAACAAACAAAGAAACGAAGGAGTAAATAAATGTAAAATCATTTGCCAGTAAGCAGATTCAAAATTAAAGTCAGTTTTTGAATAAAAACAAAGAAAAAGATATATTTTTAAGTATCGCTTGAAACGATTTCTGGACGTTAGAACAGATCATCTGGGGTCTTCTTTTTTCTCTTCTCTGTCTCTCTCTGTCCTTAATACCATCAACTAACACTCATTCCTCTGTCTCATTCTCCTCCTCCTTCCCCCTTCACACACACACTCATACACAACAGCACTCTCCATCAAACTGTCTAGAACCTGAGAGTGTGTGTGGGGTTTTTTTGTTTGTTTGTTTTTTTTGTTTTGTTTTGTTTTGTTTTTTTGTTTTGTTTTTGTGTTTTTTTTGTTTTTGTTTTGTTTTTTGTTTTGTTTTGTTTTTTTGTATTGGTTCCGGTGATAAAATCCGTCAAGTCCGGGTATCAACAAGCAATTTATCCTGTGAAACAAATGTACTTGTAATCTTAAATCTTGTGGTATTTAGAGAAAGTACCTGCTTCAACCCATCGTATCCAAGATGTCGCGTCATCGGCGATGTCGACTTATCAGTTATCACGCGTCATCTGCACTGCCTGCTCCTCTCCTGGGTTGTACTCTCAACTCCTTCACTTTAATCTATGCTGAGTTTTCTTATAAAATTATATTACCTTTACATAAAGATAGCTGAAATGTGCGAAAACAATCTGGTGTCATATCTTTATATCGATTATAAACTCTATAGTTATAGCTACCGAACTAAAATTGTGAGTTTCGTGCAGAAAAATATTAAATGTCATTTATTCCGATACAAACTCACACACACACAAGTATGCACCACACATGTACCTGCTTGCTTTAGATCACATTTTAAGACATTTCCATTTGTATTCCGTTTTATATATGTGTGTGTGTGTGTGTCCTCAATATCTTGCCTTCTGCTCTCCCACATTTTTAAAAGAACCTGGAGGTAAAACTTGGTCCTGCGTGTTCAAAATGTGTCAATCAAGTTGTCACACAGGAAGCCGATTCTCCTACAAAGCTAGAATAATTTTTTTTTTCTTTTCCTCTTTCTTTCTTTAGTCTTCTTCCTCTGATTTAGTCTTGATGAAGGAAAGGCTTTAGAATTGGAGAAAGCTGCAAACTTGGGTTAAATTTCATGCATGTTGTCACGAAACACTTCTGTAGAATCGACGCAACCTTAATCAGTGATTCCTGCCCCCACCCCAATCTCTCTCCCCACCCCCAGCACACACACACACAGTTCCCTCTTTCAGACCACTCCCCATCCCACGGGTAATGAAAAAGTTTTGGAGAACAAAGTAACAGTTTGAATGGAGTACCTTGAAGGACGCAGACAAAAGCTGGAGGGTCTGGGTGGGTGTTGGTGGCGATGGGAGAGAGAGAGTGAACTGTTCTTTGGGGAAATATATCCATCAAAAGGAGTACGATAAACTCAAAAAACGCCAAGACGAAGGTAACAAAACCCGTGGCAAGAGCTTGCTAAAGTTTCTCTTTCCCCCAGCAAGGCTTCTGAATGTTTAATGAATATGTTACTGTCCTCCTCCCCCTCGTGCGGTGGGCCCCCTGCGTGATCTATGACCCCGGAAAAGCCAATAGGACGAGGCCATCAACGTAAGCCCCGCCCCCCACGCGTACGATTGGTCGATCGCCGCTTTGCCTGGCTGGCGCTGGGAGGATTTTTGGTGAAGAGCAGATCAGAGAGGTAGAGAGCCGTGTGGCAGTGCTTGCTTTGGCTATTAAATTGACATAACGGTGAAACAGCACAGCAGACATATTTGAGAAAGCCTACTAGGCGTCACCACAGTCGCTTGCTAGCCCGTACCCGACAAAGGCTAAACGGGGTAGTAGGTAGCAAGAGGTGCTAGGTTTTTTTTTTTCTCTCTCTCCCCCACCCCGAATGCCAAACCGCCGAAGTTAAGTCTCGGTCGTACGTGGATGTGCAAAGTCTTGTACTGCCTTCACCTTCTCTGCATACCCGGGTTCATCAGTCTCGGGTGGGTGACTGTCCCCCGTGACCTCATAATCCTTTGCCTTCAATGGTACTTTATCCGGCTTGCTCTCAGGTCTACCTCACTTCTGCACCCCAGCGGGTGGAAGCCTGGCAAGACGCAGACGACACCGATACCCCTTTTAAGTTGTTGACTTCGCACTCGGGTAGGGGCATTGTGGAGCAGACGACAACATTTTACGGTGCGTCAACTCTGGCGACTTGCGGACGACACAGGCTCTTCGCTTGAGCGTCTCGTCTCGTGTATCCACCCCACACGCACCATTGGTCACAGGGAACAGACATGCACTGACAAACCGTTTAGGCCGAAGAAAAACTACACGAAGGACGAAAACCAGCGCCTCACAAAACCTCAGGTGGATTGAGAACAGGAAACAAACAACAAATCTGTGGGTAAGTCAGTCAGGTTTTCTACCCGAGTGTCTAAGAAACCTTAGTTGATGTGGAAAAAAAATAATTGAATAGTTTTTAATGTTTGAAATTTCACTTTCTTGTGCTCGGTTAAGCACAAAAACGAACTTGATCTTGTTCCAAAGAGATAAAAATTTCCATAAGAGGTGTAGCTACGCATGTGCAAATGATTTTTTCTTTCCTAATGTAAAAAAAATTTGCCGCACGGTTTTTATTTCCCCGCAACTATTAAATTGGACATTTTTCTTCTCGTTTATTCAAAGCAGGTCAAAACCTTTGGAAAGAGACTTCAACAGATAATCTGAGGACCAGTGAGATGTTTTCAGTGACTAGATGAAAAGAGAACAGTGTGTGTTGGCTTTGCGTGTAGTTTCAATAAGGTTCCTTTGCGCTCGAACCAATCACAGTAATGGAGCCGAAAGCAAAGAAATGTAAAAATTCTAAGTCTCCTCCAGCTGTGATAGATGTTGTGGAGGCCGACAACAACAACGATGTGGACATTGAAAACTGTCAGCCCACAGACCTTAGTCAGCAGCCTAGGTCCGAAATTTCTAGAGAACTCGACCAAGCCTCGACAAATGAGGACAGGTATTCATGTGAACTTAGGGTCGACGACGATGAATCCTTCGAGAAGACCGTAGATGAAAGCCAGGATCATCCATCGGATTCTGAAGACGACATCTTGTCAGAATCAGCTGCAGCAAAAGCTTTCTCGGGGTCAAATAACTCCGCGAAAAGCAGCCATCGCCACCGCCACCAGCACCACTACCTTTATCATCAGAAACACCAGCAACCACCCAGCGAGGTGTCGCAGCAGGCAGGTGTCACAAGTCCCAAGCAAGCGACGAGACCTTCTTTTCTCATCACAGACATTCTGGGACCCAGGGCCTCAGCGACAGGGGCAGGAGGAGGAGGAGGAGGAGGCCAAGAGCCGTCCAGCTCCCCTGTCCACACGTTCATCCATTCCCACACCCACCCGTTTCCCAGCCCCACTGCCCACGGACTGCGCTTGCCGGTGGAGGTGAAATTCACCACCCGTACCCGCTAAGGCCGAGCTGTGGAGAGCATCTGTCATTGCCGCTAGATGATGACAGAATGGACGACGACAAAATGGACGCTTCGTCGTCAGAACAAGCGGATGACGACGCTGGCAGCGGTAATTATACGGGTATTTCTTACTCATAGCCACAGCGATCTTAAAACTTGTTAATGATATTATTTATAATCTCACCGTGACATTGCACGCGCTCACTACTGGAGAATTTTGACAATTACTTTCTTGTGTGTAGGTCCAGTCCATCCTTAACTAACTGTAACAAGACAAAGACAATGAAAACAACAACAAAAATCGTTTACGGTGATTAATAGAAACTTCATCTCTATAATGTATAATATAATAGTCTATGGTGATAAAAAAAATTGATGTTTCCAATGCAATAAAATTGACTCTCCGTAAATTTTCACCACGGTAAATATTCTAGACCACTTTAGATAAATTAAAACATGATAGCTTCAGATGGATAGTCTGATTTTTGTAACAAGAAATATTTATTTTTCATTTCTCTACACTTCGGCATTTATAAACTTTTTTTAATGCTTTGTAAAATGCAACAATTGTTTCACCAACAAAAAAGAAACAAACTATTTTAACTATTATCATCACCATCAGCAGCATCCTCTGTGTGTTTGTGTATATATATATAATGTCAGCTTTAAAGTTGAGTTACTCACAAACCTTTTGACAAGTCTCTAAAAGCTTACATCCAGTAGTTTTGCTCGTTGAAAAAGTGTTGGTGTCGACAGTATTTATCACCATTATATTCTTTGATGACTGTTCATTATCCCAATTTATCCACTCTCCTTTACCACCTTTCTTACTACAACACAAATTTTTATGTATCTGACAAAAATATAGTATTCTAGAAAGTGTAGACATTTCTTTAAAAGCATCTATCGAGGTGAACAAACAGAAGAGGGTATTAAGGAATAAGATTGACTAAATGAATCAATCAATTAATCGAGCAAACTAAGAATGAGGTTTAAATCCAACCACAATTAAAGTGTTAATATCAGTAAGTACTGTTTACAGTGACAGCTCGCTACATTTTTTTTTTTTTTTTTTTTGTATTAAAGATATGCTTTTAAAGAAGGGAGATTTACACTGAATTAGTGAGGAAGTAGTATGATGCGAGATATGAGAGAGTAATTTTTTTTTAAATGAAGGATGAAACCATCTTTCTTCAGTGAATGATTGATGGTGACAAAAATATATTGGTGTGATGATAGAGATTTTGAGCTGGGATGCGGGTTGTGCTAGTCTTTGAGATGGTGGAAAACAGTAGGTGGATGTAGTCGAGTACGGGTAAGCCCTTGAATTTTGTAATGAGCTGTGGAAATAATGTCTCCACCAACACGGGGAAAACTCACCCGGTCCGGACACTATAAGGATTGACAGATTGATACCTCTCTTCATTCGGTGGGTGGCAGTGCATGGTGTTCTTAACTGCCTCAATTCTGATCAAATCCGATTTACATAAAGACAGGAACATACCTTTCTGTGTGCATGTGTGCGTGCGTGCGTTGTGTACGAGTGCGGATATGTATGGTGGTAGTGATGATGGTAGGAGTTGAGTACCTGTCCGACTAAAACCGACTAAGTCCACGCCTGTTTTCATCCTTTTTCGGGTGTGGACTACACTGCATCCCCCCACCCCTACTTATTCTCCTCCCTCCACCCAGCCACCAACCTACCCACCGATCCCCCTCAGTGACCAGGTAGAGAGCAAGCTAGCTCGACCGGCGATGAAACTTGCCTTGTGATCTCAGGTAAAAACGATCATTGTCTGCCTATCAAAGGGAGCTCTTTCCAAAGAGATGAACGCTAACGGCCACATCCGTCTCGTTCCTGGTGCAAAGACGCGATCGATGGGAAAAAAACAAAACAAACCAAACATGAGATCGATTCCCGAGTTTGCCAACTGAATGGGTCCGTTGACAGACACAACTTGGTGTTATTTGTTTGCGAATTTGTGCTAACAAAATAACAAGGGTCGGCCATACGATCTGCTTACGCCCCAGCGAATATGCCATTCAATTTCTTTGGAGAGAATGGCGAGGGCTGAACTAAATTTACATTGAAGACATGCACAGCAATCTCCAGTTCCTCGTTTTCTCTTTTTTGACGGAAATAGTTCTTTTTTTGATAAAAAGGGGACAAATGAAATTTTAAAAAAATGTTTGGTTAAATTCGTGACAAAGACGGCAATATGTCTTTGAAGTGGGTGATAAGGAAAGGGATCAGACAGCAGGAATCGATTTACTTAAAATGTAACAAGTAGAAACTTTCCAGAAATAATTTCTTTTTTGCTTTTTTCAATTGTAACTTGGTGCAAATAAAGAAGTGCGTTGGAAAATTGAGCAGAATTATGAATGTTCTTAGAGATTTTTTTTTAACCTTAAAAAAAAAAGTTAACAACATCATGACTTTCACAAACCATCAACAGAGGACTGTAGGATCAGTAAAACATGTTTTTCTAAAGGGTGCATTTGTGTTCACTCGTTCAAGAAACACGTACAACTATGAATCTCTTTAAAAGCTTAATTACTTTTAATTAATTGACACCAATTCAGTTGAAGTACGAACGTTAGAAGAATTGCTTCGAGGACCTAACATGCAAAAAATCAGTAGGTTGGTTTTAATTGCAGATTGATAATTACAAGCAGCAAACGAATCTATCAATCTTCTGGTCTGTGTATATAGTTAAGTATGAATTTATGGTATCTATGTACGTACACATATGCGCCTGTGTGCGTGGGTAAATTTGTAGTCTAAACCTGGCATCAAAACGACTTAATTTTCAGCTAAAGTACAGCAATACCTGTGGTCCCAAGCATTCTGAGTTTTATAAACAAATGCTTGTTCTATAGTTTTACAAATATGATCTTAACACTCTTACTCACAGGAAACGGACATAGCTAGTTCTGGAATATCTACTCAGAAAATCCAACATCGTATCAAAAAACACCACGAAGATTATTATAATTATGATCTCTCATTTGAACAGTATTTTTGGTCTGAACTTCATCTGAAACAACGCATAGTAGCATATAAAAAAGGATATATGTTTAGACTATATATATAATTGCTAGCTTATAGGATTCAAGAGTTCCTAAAGTGCATAACAATTTTCATAGCAGTATTTGAACAATAATCGTTTAGGTATCAAACATTTGTTTTCGTTGTTGTTCTTATTGTTTGTTCTTATTGTTTGTTCTTATTGTTTGTTGTTGTTGTTGTTGTTGTTTGTTGTTGTTTGTTTGTTTGTTGTTCAGACAGCACTTCCATTAGACGCATAAAGAGAACCTAGCATTTCCCCTTGTGTCGTTTACTTTCTCCTATACCTCGCCATCTACTCTAGCCTCTCTTTCGAACAAACATGATCATGTAGTCAATCTCTCCCGTTATCCTCCCGTTAAACATTGCCATTCAGCACCCAGGCTGGCAGATTTCCTGCACCTAAAGAGTGTCATTGACGGGAGTCAACCATGTGTCGGGCTGCTGCCGACGACCGTGCATTAGCTTTAGCTTGGAGACAGCGCTTATCGGGAGGATATATCTTTCCTGCACTGGCTAGCCAATCGTTCCCAATTTCATGGTTCGAAGCTTGTCAAGAGGCGCAGTCATTTAGCCGAGCGTTCGTCGAGGACGCCCCGCTGATCATTGATCAGAAGTAGTTTGTTCTCGAGATTTCAACCTGGATTGTATTGCTCCTTCTCTGAGGTTTTTTTTTCTGTTAGTTTTTTTTTTTACAAGCCTCCTACCCTCTGCCCACACCCCCCCAAAAAGCCGTTAAACTGTTTAAATGTGCGAGAAGTCCTTTGCTCGCTATGTCACGGCAGTTTTGACTTCTATTGTGTGTGGGATTTAGCGCCAGACGCAATGTATTTGACCTTTGCACCAAGTTTAAGAAAAGAGAGTTGGATTCATTTGGAGAGAATTGCCCCGTTTCTGTTTTATTTATTTATTGTGTAGTTATGTGTGTTTTGTGTTAATCGGTGTGCGAGTGTGTGTGTACGCGCGAGCGCTCGTGTAAACCTTTCCCATCAACCTTCGTAGTTAACTCTCTTTTCTCCTTTGTTTGCAATGTATTTTTCATACCTGCGTTTGATCTGACTCTCTTTAAAACGCATAAACGAATTCTTAGTTCAAATTTGCCTGGTTTCGTTGTTTGTTTGTTTTTATTTATTTATTTCCGCACGCGTTTGTACTTCAGTCTGCTTTCCTCTGTAACTTGTCTGTCCTTTCGCTAATCTCACACTCGTCCTTGCGAGGAAAATATTAATTTATTTAAACTCTCCCTCTCTCTCTCTACCATTACCTGTGTCTAAGAATCATGAATGTTTATCTTGAACCTTTACTCAACACTACGCATGCGCTAACGTTCTATGGTCCACTCAACGTGTTTGTGACGTAATGCTGTATGACTCAATACGTCTTGAAATACTTATTGACATATACTCACACTTTTAGTGTATTTCTCAATGCACCTGGAATCTTCAAAAAAGTGAAGTCGATCGACACATAGCTCTCGCGAGGGCTGCTGAGGACAACCGAACGGCAACATGTTGCCCCACGGAAAGTTCAGTGACATCTGTTTTCGTCCCCAACGAATTTTTTTAGGTTTCAGGAACAAGTTTCAATCAAGAATAATCCTAAATGAAATTTAGAAATGTTGAATGTAATTTGGAAACCGTGTTTAGCCGAAGGGCATTTGGCGGTGACCAGCCTGTGGAAAAGAATTCATCTGAAAGACCCGGGGATGGGTGGGGTGGGGTGGGGAAGGGAGGGAAAGCCAAGACTTGAGAATTAAAAAGCGTGGCGTCTTAAGAAGAGCGTAATTCTTTTCTCCTTTCACGTACAAAGTTTGACAGATTGATAAAATACAACCTGGCACAGCGGAGGAAAAATCTACAAGATGAAAGCGCAATCTGTCACCACACGAACGGGTCACAGACAATCACACGTGACGGTGTTTCCGAGTCCGATAGACTATTAAACATCTGACAGGGATTGGTGGGGTGGAGGGGTGCTGGGGTGACGAGGCAGAAGGAGAAATAATAAAGGGAACACTTTGCACCAGATGCAACCCTTAGGTTGGAGGAGAAATGGTGGTGATGGTTGTGTGTGGGGGGAGAAGTAATCAAGGGAATTTTCCAGTAGTGTTGAAGACATGAACATAAACAACAGCTACAACGGGCAGAAATCAACCGAAGAACTTTCTATACAAAAGTCATTTTTTATTATTGTATGTAAAAACTTTGCGCAAAGCGAGCTGAGGGTGAAGTAGTGCAGACGGCTGAGCTGGGGAAAGGAACGGGGAGAGAGTGTGTCGGGGGGACAATGTCCGTTAAAATCCCGTTCCTTTCTTCCACTGCCACTCTACCCATGCCGTCATCTGCGGTTATTATATTCAGGGTTGCGGTGGATAAAGCTCTTTTGCATTCTCAAACGATTCCATTACAGATAGCAAACAGAGGACAAAGGGATCGGTGCAGGATGCCAGTTTAGACGGGGGATCTCTTCCGGAACGCATTCAGGACCGTCGGCTTTTGCCAGTGTCTAAACGCTGCGAGCAAAGGAGGCTTAAATAAACTCATTTCAAGAACTAAGTATTCAGATTCAGCTTGAGATAAATGTATACATGTCAAGGGGACAATATTTGGCATGCATGACTGACACCGAATGTAACTTTCTTTCTTTGCGATAATCAGCAATCAAACCCTCGCATCCACGTGTCTGTCGGGCAGCAGCTTGGGATCTCAGTGGTTGGGATATAGGATACAGTAGATAACCCTTGGCGCTGTTCTCACTGAGTGTAACAGTTAAACCCCTAAACACACGGGTACGGATGTTGGACTTGACGAAACTTTTCATTTAATGTTGCGACTTCTTCTTGCAAAACTATTCTCTTTGAAATTTTGGTTTTAAAAAAAGAGAGGACTTGGTCTTTACAAATCCTTTTCCCATTTTCAGTCAGTTGCTGGCTGAAACATCTTTGCTTTGCAGTTATCTCCCGTTCTTGCATTTAAAGTCCCTCTGTGTTGTAACTTCTAAAATAAGGAATTAATTATAACAAAGATATTTTTAAAGTATTTCTTGTTACTTTCAAGGAAGAGGAAAACACTTTTTTTTGTCTGTTTGTGGTCCGGTGGCCTAACCACTTAAAACTCTTGTCACCAATACAGAAACGATTGGGTGATTCGGTGTTTTTCGAATTGCTTCTCGTGCACACTGTTGTTTTTGTTCATGCTCTATCTGGTCACGTGGGTTAAGACTGTTGTGGTGCAGCAATGGTTGCTGGTTCAGTGTAAAATGACAGTTTTATCCAGTTCGGTTCACCTCGGGATGGTTGTGTTTTCTTTCATTAGAATTTGAATTTATGTCGAATCAGAAGCGAGTATGTCATGAAAATCGACTTTAGGCTAACAAGACTATATATTAGTAATATAGTAACAAATAGAGACTATTTCTTCTTAAGATGAAAATAAATAAAGAAATTACGAAAAATTTGTGTTGGAAAAGTTTTTGCCATTAATCGTGTGACAACTGTAACATGATAAATGATCAGTGAAATTAGCTTTCAGGAACTACTTATTCAGATTTTTTTTTAAAAAGGGGGTTGGGAAAAAAACATCAAGGCACGTGACTAATGTCATTGCGATCATTCTAGGAAAGCAAAAGTCTATTGTGCTTATAGAGTGTTGTTTTTCGTGGTGATGTTTCAGGGGCGGAAGGAGGCAACGACCATCTTTCTGGTTCAGATTCCCCGCCGATGCTCATAAAGACGAAGAAGCCGCGGAAGGCGCGGACGGCGTTCACGGACCACCAGCTGTCGTGTCTCGAGAAGTCGTTCGAGCGACAAAAATACCTGAGCGTGCAGGACCGCATGGAGCTGGCCGCCAAGCTCTCGCTCACAGACACACAGGTCAAGACCTGGTACCAAACAGGAGGTAAGCTTTTTGAAAAATAATAATAAAGGTTTCTAACGATATTATTCGAATCCTTACTCGACTTACCGTTTTTTTGTACATTGTTCTGCTGTTTTACTTAACTGGAATTTGAAAGCATAATCACCGTTTGTTATTTCCTCGCCCGTGAACTTACAGATTTTGTATACGATATACTCGTTCTTATTTTATAAACATCTCATTCTGAAGAAATTCATTTGTCCATCTGTCCCACTAGTTGGTACTCTTCGGCTTCAACATTAAATTCACCGAGAGCATAAACTAATCTGTTTTTGTCCTCGAACGGGGATGTTACCCTCATATATATATAGTTCTTCCCAGATTATTACCAACAGGGATTTCAGTGTTAATCGCCACAACCACATGATGTTAATTCTGATTGATTGATTTTTGTCCCTCCAGAACCAAATGGAAGCGTCAGACAGCTGTCGGACTGGAACTTTTGGCGGAAGCCGGCAACTACGCAGCCGTGCAGCGCATGCTCCAGACGAACCCTACTGGTTCACGTACCATCCCCAGGCGGCGGCCATTTTGTCCAACTTGGACGCCCTCTACATGCGCCATTCCGACGCCAGCCCCGCCTACCCTGTGCAGAACCAGCGCCCTCTGCTGCCTCGCATGTTCATCCACGGGCTCCAACAGCATGTCAGCCAACTTCCTCCTCCTTCCTCCTCAGCATCTCTGTACAGCGGCGAAAGTTCTCGAGGCTGACAGAACACGAGGGCTGTAGACACCATTCGAGAACTTTCCCAGTCTACGGGTCTCAGATGTAGATAAGTAGACGAGGACTCTATAGGCTCTCAGCTTAACCCCAGATAGCTGAAGTTTTCATAATCTTTAAAATAAAAAAGAAACTTTTTCTGTAAATTTGTTTGTCAAAGACATGCTTGGGAGGTGGGTGATGGAGGACTCACGAGACGTTCTCAAGACTGATGTTGGGGTGGGTACATCAGTACATCAAGTGACTCGATTAAACACGTGTTCGACCTTTACCCCCTTAACACTAATAACGAGAAGGGCTCTCAATATTACAATGTATTTTATCAGTTTATTTGTTCTGTTGCGAATGATGCGGCTGTGAAATGTTTAAGTTATTCAAGCGAAATCTCGCCGACCGTGATGTTTTCCATGCAAAACATCCGAAAGCCATTAGCTTACTCTAACGGTCACCTTTCGATTTACCGTTTGTCTCCACCTGATTCCATTACAACGGTCAGAAAATTGCATTCCTGCTTGTGGCTGGATGGTTGGTTACTTAAATTTGCGGCTCGGTGTTTTCACTTTGCGGTGACTTATATGTGTAGTGTGGGATTTGGTAAAGGGTACCTCGTGTATGTATACATCACGTGGCTTGAAGGCCCTTCTTACCCGAACACATACGCACGAAAGTTTTACCGTTTGGGAAACGTGTCTACTTGAAAGTTTGAAAAAATATGTCAGATTTGGTTAAATCTTTGAGTATGCTTGTCCTGTTAAGAAGGACCTTGAAGTGGTCACAAATTATACTTACACTACTACCTTTCTCTCCACACGAAACTCTTATTCAGATATTTCTGATTTTCTCCTTTCATTGAGCTGTTGAGTGCAGAAGTACAAGATTGTGCCATGCGCGTTTCAAAGACATTTTTATTAATTTATCTCAATAAAATTCTACGATTAGCACTTCATATTATGTGTTTGTGTTGCCTCCTGTTGCTGACTCTTGTTGAAAGCAGATTCACGAAAACACGAGAGTGAGAGAAAGAAATATCAATGTCCTGACAGTGATTCATTCCATCGTTCCCACGTTTTGAGAGGCTCTGACAAAAAGGAAGACAACAGCACAAAAAAGGTAAATAAAGAATTTGTAAACAATATTAAAGAAAGAGAACTGCTATGCTCAAACATATATATTTTCTAAGAACTCAGAGAAGGGTTTTTTTTTTTTTTTTTTCTTTATGTTATGAAGAACTTCTCTTAAGACATCCCCGCACACACCAAAGCACACAAACAACCTCAGTCCCTCTCTTTTATCAATCTCCCATGATGCACTGGTCACTTTCATCGACGAGTTCGATTTTGCACACATGCTTGGTTCTTGCTTGTGTGTTTGTAATTAAATCTTCAAGTGTGCATAGTTTTATTTATTTATGCAAAGACTGAGCGAGAATTCATGCGTGCAGCCTGGACTATAATGTTAACCTATATATGTCTGAATTGTTTACATGGTGAGTACACTGTTTATACCTACAAGTGGTTATTAAGCTTAACCTGAAAATTGCGAGGTTTGTCAAACGGGGAAACGACTGAGCTGTGTATTGATTGTGCACTCGCGCGCGCGCGCGCACACACACACTCTCTTGAAAAAAGGCGAACATTACAATCCTTACTTGACCCAATGATCAGACTGTGTGTGTGTGTGTGCGTTCAGAAGCGCACAGATAGTACACAACTTAGCCGTTTGCCGGTTGACAGAAGGAATTCGTCAAACGTTGTTGCTCTTGTTACTTATCCTCCGAACAAGTGGCAGGTCGCACGGTTCAAGTTTACACAGTCGTTAGTTTCGGTGTGATCGTTTTCCTTATTCAGGTTTTCTTGCTCCGCCGTTTTAAAAGTTTTAGCTGACATCATTGAGAAATCTGTCTTCTTGCATGATTGCTCTTGTTTTGGGGTTGACACCCACTTTCAAACATAATTGCCGGAAATTACAGAGCAGACTGTGGAACACGTGGTTTGTTGCAGGATAAGGACACGTTCAGACATTCTAAGCCCTCGACAAAATTTTCAACACAATCAATTTCTTTTAGACCTATTACTTGTGAAATAAATCGTGGAAGCGACAGGAGAGTTTACTGCTTGAAGTTGAGGAAGGGAAAATAGCAGAGAAAGGTGGGGAGAAGAGAAAATAGTCGGTCATAAAGATGACTGATTTCCCGGTACCGTCATACGAAGCAACATGTACCACATACCGAAAATACATTTCACCTGCTCTATAATTTTTATCTCCTTCTTCTTCAACAACGTCGTCGTCATTATCATATTATGTCGTCGTCATCATCATCATCATCATCATCACAGCATCATCACCATCATCATTATTATCATCATCATGATGTCCATTTCAAATCCACAACTATTCCTCAGTTTTTTAACGGCTCTCTAAACTCACTAGTTTTCCAATATGTATTATCTGAAAAATATATATTTTCATAGACGTGCTTTGATTCCTGTGTCCAAAGCAAATGTTAATTCAAACACTCAAACCTCCTTTAAATAATACAAGGCACATCCTTTTGTCTTTTTGTCCCAACCCTTCTCCAGCCTCCGCCAATCCCGTCAGATGCTTGTGACGAGTCTCTGCTTGTACTTCCAGTCTTCCCGTCTGCTTCCCTTTCTACCCGATACTGCAAACTTTGGTGTGAACAGACTAGAGAAAAGCAAGTAAGTGTTCAGCTCCAGTGTCATCCTTCTTGGGTGTCAGCCTCTTTTGTAACATTACCCTTGACCTCCTTACACCTCCCGCTAGTCCTTTCGACAGTGAGCTCTGCTGTTCTGTCACTCCTCACATGGTTGTGTGAATAGATGAAGGAGAGAGAGTGAGCGAGCTTGCCTACAAACCTTGTCTTTCACTTGTTTCGAGCCAAGAGGAGGGATGTGGAGGGAGGAGGGGAGAGAGTAGTGACCAGTGGATACCATCTTTTTGTGTCTAGCTAAATAGGGTTCAAGCCTGAATCCTCAGTGCACACATCATTTAAAACATATTTCTTACAAACAAAAGCTCTAAGCAAATGCAGTTGCTCACAATAATTATTTCACAGGGTGCGCAACTTCTCTATGCACCGGTCCCCTTCGCGCGTGCAAATGTTCGCAAGTGACTGCTTGAGAGTTTCACGAGAAGCAAGTAAACACTAGAATTGAATCTTTAAAAGCAAAGGTTTCCGCAGCTTCAAATGGCAGGTACAGTGAGGAAAACTGAAAAAAAGGAAACAATTCGGGAGGCGATTCCTACCCGCTAATTACAGAGGCAACCGCCTTATTGAAAGGCACTGTACCTACAAATATCCACCGGTATAAAGCAAAGAGCCGCTTACTAAAAGCCGGCGGGTATAATGGATATTGGCCGAGTGTGTAAACAACAGTCGGCAATAACACACCGTAACATTGCCTCCATGGAACTAAAGCTGGCGCTTTTAGACCCGGGTACATAATGATAGTGTTGTGGCTGCCGACTTAAAGACACTGTGCTTTAAACGTTAGCCGCGCAAACATGCTCTCTGTCTCTCCACACACCCTGAATAAGACAACTCGGCCATCTTCTATATGCTGAGGGTTCTATTCTTATGGGTGAACACAGACCCTAAACTACAGCATTTGATACAACCTTTAAAAAGGACATAGAAGACTTATCAGCAAACATGGCACTTTAATATAAATTCCAAATAACGATATCAGCTCTAGAAATAGTTCAGAATTTTGTTACCGATGGTATTAATTTGTAGTACTTAAGAAATGTTAACATTAGACCTGTCTTTGTTTATATTTAGATTATCATCTCTCCAGTTGAAGTTCATACTCTCAGGCACATTTGCAGGTTACATCTGAGTTCCATTGTCCATTTTGCACAGACAAAGATGAATCAGAGCTTCACTTCATGTTTAACTGTCTCATATATACTGGTCTTCGAGAAAATATGTACCTTAACAATTGTATTTATAGAAGCCCATCTCATTAATAAGATAATAATATGCAAAACAGCGCTTCTTTATTTTGAAAGGCATTACTGGTATGCCATGTTTTTAAGACAGTTGCAAGATTGTATGGGACAACAATATTGTAGGAATCCTCCACACAATACATCAAGCTATCCCCTTGTAATTTAGGTCAGTGGACTGAGCAATAATATCATCGTCTTTCTCTCTCTCCCCGCCTTCTCTCTCTTCCGCTCGTTCGATCGCTCTCGACAGCATGCACACGTGCGCACGAAGAGAATGGATCGCGCAAGCCATTCCCACAGATCACCGACCAGGCAGGCGTTGATTCCGAAGATGACGACACCCGTAATACACACCTCCTGACACTGCACCAAACATGTCTTCTCTCACTCATTAGCGAAAATTAGGGGAAGGAAGATTTGTGCTCTCGCTCACGCACGCACGCACGCACGCGCGAAGACAGAAAGTTACAACTTATCTATCCACACTCTCAAACAAAGACACACACAAATTCGTCTACACCCCACCCAACACGCACAAACAATGTGATCCGTTTACTTGTAAAGCAGTTCGTCATCAAAGAAGTAAAAACTAAAACTAAAAATACATCTTAACCTCCCCTCATCACCTCCCACCCCCTCATCACTCTTCACGAGGCACTCAGAACTCACCTGCGTGCGAATAATCGTCGGAAAAGGTAACATGCACATAGCACGTGTTACGTAAACCCACCAATCACCTCAGGTCTGCTTTGCGCGTGCTGCTCGAACCCTAATTCTACTCTAAAAATAACCTCGGCACCCTGCTGGGTTTTTGCTGCAGGTTGTAATTTGCAAAAAATTAAAATTCGGTTACACTCGGGTAAAAAAAAAACAAACCAACAAAATCTTTCCTCTCCCGAGAAGATGATCTAGGATAAAGGTTGTTGTTTGTTGTTCATTGCTGTTTCTCTTGTTTGTTGAATTTTGTTGTTGGTCGTTGTTTTGTTGATTTCATCGTCACTGCTGACAGATGATGGTTAGTGGTTTGTGTACTAACGGTCTTTAACTGAAGTGTGACTAGCGCTGTTAGTGTTTGGATGCTTATATAGGAACATAAAAAGAGCAGATGTCAATATACACAAACACATAAATGTTAACTCATACCCGTATTCATAAACAGCTCGAATATATAGATATAAATAGTACCGTTTATATGATATTACTATGATTTATTTTTAAGGGTCAGGAACTAGATTTTGGGTTGGTTTTTTTTTTTTTTTTTTGAAGAACGGAGTGCTGACGGCGTAGTCACGCGAACCCTCATGAGAACTCCAAAGTCTTTCTTACTTCCCAATACCCAGAAGCCAATGTTACCTGCAGTCTACCCTTCCTCAGTCGGCGACGGTTCGCCTATCGTCTGAATCGGCAGTCCGCCCCTGTCGCCTGAGCTGGATCCGTTTAAAGTACCCGACAATGGCGACTTAAACACCCGTAATTTGGTTCCTGACCGTGCCTCGAGTTAAGCGCCCTGTCAGTTTCTTAAGCACCCGAGTCATGCGAGATCTTACCTCGCCAGACTGAATCAAACACCGGTTGGACTTGACAGCTTTTACCCTCCGATAGGTGAGAAGCAATCAGGGGATTTCCGGAGAGAAGGCTGAAGGGCTGCGAAGAGAAAGAGTATTATCATCAGGATAAAGATATATTCATACCGCTGATCCTTTCGTATTCTTAAGGTCACCAGGCGGAAACAATACCTGTGCGCGGAATTATCTTTTTGTGGTTTGCAATAAGGAGCAGGGACAATTAGGAAAGGTTTGCATAAAAGTCCGTAAAAAAAATGCGCCAGTCGCTGTAAGAAAAAAAAAAAAAAGAACTGAAGGTGTAGCACAAGGCACAATATCATACCGCTTTCTTTGCCATGAAAGTAGTAAAAAAAAAAGTTCAGATTTTAGTTTAACAACTTTTACTCAGGCTGCCTTAATAGATGAGTGTTTCTTGAGGAGATTCTTTGTTACCACAGCCTCAGTAGCCATTGCAATTAAGGTCAGAAGAGGGTGGTGGTGGTGGTGGTGGTGGTGGTAAGGGGTTGTCCCACACCGAAGTTGAAGTGCTGGAAAAGGAAAGTTAAAAGTAAGGTCTCCTGGATTTTCAAGCACTTGATGAAATCGATTAAAGTTATTTTTTTCCGAGAGGATGGGGAAGACAAAAAAGTTCTATATTTCCATGTTCTATATTTCCATGTTCTATATTTCCATGTTCTATATTTCCATGTTCTATATTTTCATTTCAACAGACTTCAGAATTGCGAAACTACACAGGTCTGGTTGCATCTGCATGGACAGATAAAGAATGTTTTTATCGAGGGAGACCATCACTCGTGAAACCGCCACTGTACCTATAAACTCCTGATTAGAATTTCATTAACCCATAATCTCGACAGACAGACAAATAGATAATAAACATATACTTGCTATCGGTAATTATGGGTAAACTTAGTGATAGATGACTAAATGTATACCCAGGCAGAAAAGGTGATGATTTTCAACACTTCAAAGAGCAATGCTCAAAATCAGGTCTGTTCAGGACGAATACTTCAAAGCCTACCAACGCATGTAATTATACGGGAATGAATGAACAATGGCATTTCAGGAAAACATTTCATACTTTGATCTTAGTCATTATCTTCTTAGGTCTGAGATAAACACATACAGAGATAAGCTCTTTCGCGAGCATTTATTGTGTAGAAAAATGACTGGTAAAGCTTATTTATAATTAGCTTTTCTGAAATAGCTCCCACGATTTTCAAACGTTCAGTCGCTTAAATTGAATGCCCTACGGAGAAAAAAAAAATGAAACACATAAAAATATGGCCTATAAGCGATCATACTTTGGCGTGTCATAACAAATGGTATGATCCTATTCCCTGAGGTGTCTCAGTTTACCAACAACCCCCCAAAAAATTAACCTGTTTTCCAAACGTTCCTTAGGTGTGATTTTTCCTTGAACTGATTATCGGGCGGAGGCATCCAACAGGTGATATTAAGTTACCTGGTTTCACCTGGCTTCTGTTACCTTTGCAAACTGAGCAACAAAGAGCCGATTTCATACTTTGTCATGAAACTATTCGCTGTATACAATCTGTGTTTTTCTCACATCATTGAACTATGTTATTAAAAAGAGATTCTAAAATTTGGCATACCTTTGTCACAAGGAATTTACTTTGCCTGATCTTTAGCAAGCAAACATAATTTCCACCATGTGTTCCTAAAGACATCGGTTAAATAATCAGTTTTATTACTTTGTGAGAATAATAAAAAAAATGTAATGACCAATCGATTCAGAATGTTGTTATGTACACACATGGAAAGTGTGTGGCTGAGTGTGAGCCATTGGCGCAGGATACCAAAAACCGTGTCCCAGGTTCGATACCCGTGTGGCGATGCAAAAAAAATAAATAATAAAATAAAAAATAAGAAGTGTGTTCTCTCTAGCACCTTAGTTCCCAATGACCATTGTTACGCGACTACCTTCACCTTTCATGTCTTCGTATCTACCTGACTGTTTGATGACTTAATGTAAGCACACTTTCCGAGGATAATCGCCCACTGGAAATAATAAAGTTGGCCATTGTCATCAATCTCATTGTCATTGTTTTTACATTCTGATGATTCTCTATAAGCATACACAAAATAAGTAAATAAAAACAAATAATAAAAGTAAATAAACATGTATGCAAGTCTATGTTGCTTTGTAATCCCGCCATCACATGTTGAGATTCATCATGTGTGACGTTTTACGGCCTATGACATCATGAAGGTGACGTCAAATTCTAAGTCAGATTACGTCATTTAATGGCAAGGCTGTGCAGTGTGCAGGGTACACCACCAGGGTCAAGGCTGTGCAGTCTCGGCTTTACTTCAGACAGCCGTGCGTTCCGCTCCGTTGGCTGGTAAGATCTACATTCACACACACACCATCTGTTTGCAATATGGATTTCGGAAAAAATTGGAAAGGTGCAAACTGTTGCATTATTGGATGTCATACCGATAAAACGAGATGTCAAGACTTGGCATTCATATCGATTATCTGTCCTACGCCTGACAGGCTGAGGGATCGCTTCTCATTGATTCTGTTTGTGTTGTGGTCGGGCTTCGATTGGAGAAAAGTGTTGGACCTTCCTGTTTACATGTTTTTCTGCGTTTTCTCCTCTCTTCTTTTGTTTATGGATTGTATGTAATGAGTCACTTTATGTTCCTGGTGTGATAAGACCGTCTTTTTGGTATGTTGGAAATGTAATAATAAATTGGTAACACAGAGGTAACTGATAAATATAATGGACGATGCAGTTTCCCTCCTAAATAATAACGATTTTTTTCAAAGAAATTAGGTCCTACTGACCTCATCCCGTACATAATCTTTTGTGTGTGTGTTTTCTTTTTCCTTTAGTGTCATAAAACGATAATAACAAAGTACACACAGGATACCTCAGTCTCAGCCCTGAAGAAAGACTCAACTGCATTAGATTACTTAAGCAGATGACAAAAAATAGCAGGCTGTCTCCGCACCACCACCCCTTCACCAAACCCCTCCCCACTCAGACTGCTCTCTCTCTCTCTCTCTCTTTCTCTCGCTTGCTCGTTCTCTCGATCTGATTTTTATCTGAGGTTGATGGACGAGCTGGAACAAATCTGCAAGCTACGTTTTGCTCGGGCGGTCACAGCGCGCGGGGGCGCAGGGGACCGTCTAGTCGTCGAGACAGGGCACATCTCATTGACACGCGCGCAAACGATATGGCGACGGTGAACGAAGATCGTCAACGATTAATTTTTTTTTTTTTTGGGGGGGGGACCCTGTCCCCCCTTTAGCCTTACCTCGTCTTTCCTTCCCCTAGTTACTCACTTCCTCACACTTTAGCTCGCTCACCCATCCTCACTTACTCTTCCAGCCAGCCATGAAGACCGATAACCAGTTCTAGCAACTCCCGTTCCCCTCGACCCACCTCACTTGCACATTTGAGCCGTATTCGATGGGTTGAAATTCCCAATCAATTCCATATCAACGATTAGAATATCTGCTCAACACGAAAGTCCACGATCTTCTGCCACGCAACTAGAAGATGGATTTTGCAGAAGCCTTTTCTTACATGCTAAGTACTGAATAATTAAAACGTTCACGAAAAACTGTTTTGCACTAAGAAAGAAAAATGTCTCAACTTGTCCGGTAAAAATCGATTCCACATCTCTATACTTGAAGCAGCTTACAGCTTCTTTTGTCATGAATCTTTGATTCTGATCCCGACTTTCATCCGTACTTTGCTGAACCAAATTAGGAATGAATGGCGTTCTATCATGCATGTCATTCGGTTCTAAAGCGTATCGAGAGTAGATTCCCTCAAAGACAAAGAAGTAGTAAGATGGGCTTAAATAATAGAACTTGACTTAAATGATAGATACTAATATTCCGAACCATTTTGGTTCAACGCTTCGAGCTGCGTACAAAAAAGCAAGCAAAAAAAAAACAAAACAAAACAAAACAAAAGCAGAAAACAACAAAAAGCAACCGTTTATTTAAAATGGCGTCTCAAAGGTTTAGAATGACACTCGAGACATCTGACACAATGGTCTAGCCTTTTCCTTTCGTTTAGCCATCAAGTATGGTATACAATGATTCCTTAACTTTGAGCTTGTATATTGTAAACAAGCTCTCTTAAAAGTAAATGTATGATGTTGGTTATATGTGAAGTTTGATATATCTATAATAATAATTTATATAAACACCGATCTCCTATTTTTTAATGGTGTGTGATTTTAAATGCAAGGTCTTTCCTGTGTTGTCTTTTGGAGTTTCACATGCACGCTCACACACACAGACCCACGCATAAACACAAAAAAAAACAATTCTTTTACCTCCCATTTTCTGGAAAGAAAAGGGACAATTACCGACTGATTTGGTCGAAAACATTTTTACGCAAATAATAATATCACACTACAAACAAAAACATGGCATGAATATTTTACGCCGAAACAGAACTGAAGCTACAGCAGGATCGGTAGTTCATCCCTGTGAACCAACTATCACATCAACGGAGATGTTAAGTTTGCCGAACTCAACGATCTTCATTGACCCGGAAGACCCCTCGTGCACCCTGGGGAGGGGACAGAAGTGAGTGGCAGACAAGGGAGAGAAGGAGAAGACACTAGGGAAGAAAAAATGACAAAAAAACAGAGAGTGGAGACAGAAGAAGAAACAGAAAAAAAAAAAAATCAGTGCAACAGCAGAAACGTGAAAACTAAGGGCAATTAACTGTGACGACCACCTGTTCGTCAGCACCGTTGTTCTTTCCCCTGCCGTGTGTTCCTCTCCCCGTCCCCTGAGCTCGACATCAATTATTCAGCACGTGAGTGGTGTCGATAAGCCGAATCATTAGCGGATGAGTCTGACCGCTTTACAACAGGACACCGGCATTGAATTTGTCTCACGGCGACGCCGCGCGCGCGCGTGGGTGTGCGTGTCTACACGAGAAGAACGCGCGTGTTCCCGACACACACAAAAAGTACAACGAAGCGTGCAGTCAGCATACGGTGTTATTAATTCATTGTCGCTTTTCACAACAATGCCAGCAGGCGAAAGAGAAACTTTGCACACCAACAGCAAGCAGTTAAAACTCTATTATGGAATTTTTTTTTTCTCCTTGACATTCTAATTTGGTCGCCATGGAGAACTTTCTAGAGACGATGGTCTCAGTGTTTTTAAGACCTGAATCGCTTGTGAGAACCGAATAAGTTGTGGTAAGCCGGATGTTTGGAGTAAAATTTTGAAACTGTTTACCACAAATTTCTTATTTTTGGAGATATTGTAAACTAATTCCGGATTTGATTGCCTGTCTCTACGCATTGAAGTACACTGCGAACTCATCTTTGAAATTATTTCTCTTTCTTGCTACTTTCTGTCTGTTCTCTGCTTTGCTGATAAGTTCGACGATATCTACATTATCTACATTTTTGTGTCTTTCTCCTAATTCATATTGTCGTTCAGTCTTTCCAAACATGTTGTTTAGTTCTCTGCTTTAATTCTTCTTCGGCAAGAACAGTCTCAAAATCTCTTTATCCTTATCTCTCTCTCCATCTCTATCTCTCACACACATGTACTTTGCACTCCACTGAATGTCTCTTTACATAATAAAATTAGCCTATACTGCTGAACTCAATATAAGGAGGTCAACGGAAGTAATTAAAAAAATCTAATTATTTGATTGGTCTGTTTAAGTATTTAGGGTTTAATTTTAAGTCTGAAACACCACATTTTACACTCACAGACACGGGGACGCACGCACGCACGCACACGCAGCCCTTGTGTATGCGGACACATTTTTCTATTGTTTTTATTACCACGCGGCTTCTTTGTACTGGAGTATTTTTTTCCCCCGACTAATGACATCCACTTCACAATTACGTCAGTCGTGAAAAAATAATGCTCTCGAAAATTCTCAAAAAAAATATCTTCTGAGAGCTTACCCTGCTACTCCTCCTCCCCTCCACACTTCCCTCTCCTGCAAAAACTCATAAATTCGAGCGCCAGCGATCCCAAAAAAGGCATTTGCTTCAACAGTATTTCACACTCAACCCAGTTCCTAGTTCGTGTTAGCCCTCTCGCCCCCCAAACCTCCCGCGGGAGGGGCATGGCAGCTCTGTCCTACATTCGTGCCCAAAGATCATTAGGCATATGCCCGCTCCGATTCGCCTTCCAATCCGGGTGCGGCAGGCAACAAATGGAACATTGTCTGTCAAAGAATTAATATCGGAAATGATGTATTCACAGCACAAGCGTGGCGCTATCAGGACACTGGCTTCCAAAAAAAAAAAAGTAATAAAATAATAAGAAGAAGAAAGCATGCACACAAAAAAAGCCTGTTTGGTGGTCCTGGGACACCGCGCCTGCGTGTTACTGACACACTTGCAGGGTGCGGCAATCAAGGGATTGCATCACTTATCGAAATTTCAATTACCTCCTTCGCAGATGATAATGTAATCACGATCAAATAGAAGTTTAGTAATCATGCATGACTGCGCTGCCAGCAACAGGCACAGAATAAATAATATAAATAATAGTGCTAAAATTGCCTAGACGAAGAGGAAAAGCAAACGCAGAAGGGGGATAACCGGCTTGGATAAATGGAGAGTAAGGGTCGAAGGTCGCTGGTAGCGTGTGATAGATAAAAACAGGGGTCTTTTAAATTAAAACATCATCAGGGTAATTGGAAAGCCGGGGCAAGCAATGATGCGGCAGAGGTCTGTGAGCTCTGAACATTGCATTGTTGCCATCAGTAAAACTTTCCATAGTTAACCCCTGGTGTCGCTTCCTAATGGAATTAAACAGACTCATAATGAGCTTTAAAACTTGTTTCTCAGCTCCGGAAACTCTCCTTAAAGGTCTCAGGTACACTGGACAAGTGGCAAGCAATTCTGAGTAAAACACACGCGAGAATTCATAAACATATACATTCATATACATGAATACATCCACAAAAAAGTATATACATGCCTATAATTGTTATAATAAACATCAGACAGGTTATTGGTAGTGTTATTTTTGGTAGTTCTGTATTACCGGAAGAAATAAACGATTACTAAAAAATTATAATAATTACATGGCTAATTGTGGAATATTGTGTTGTAAATTCTCATATTTTTGGTTAAGCAAACCTTTCGCGAAAAAAAAAATAGGAAGTGTAAGGTGAAAGAAAGAGAATATGAGAATATGCTGGCTTGTGGAGGGTGGTGGGGGCGAAGAGAACAGAAAAACAAAATAAACTCAGATGGTACACAGAATCGAACAAGCAGCCGCTCACACAGACAGACTGATGTGAAGACTGCTGCAGTGAAGACCTCCAAAGGTCTTAAAGCAGGGAAGCCTCATTGTGCTCGACAAGACGTGGGCATCCTCTTGGGCCGCACTGAGCTCCACGGTGTGTATTCTTTTTGTTTGGCCAAATACACGTCACTTTTCAGCAACCGGAAGATTGATATCCGCCATTACTACGTCTCCGGTCTGACCTCTCCTGGCGGCCATCTTGGTTTCTCTGGCTCCGCAAATTGAGCTTGCTTCCGGTGAGAATCTCAGGCGTTATCTGCCCCTTGCTTCTTCGAAAAATAGACCCGACGTTTGTGGAAGGCATCGACCTTTGGACAAAATCAGCCTCTTCGAGCCCCTAAAGTACTGTGATTCATCGCTCTAGAGCATCCTAAAGGCAACGAGCTTCAGTGGAGGGGAGAAGTTTGGACTGAAATGATTCACCGACGAGAGAAAACAGCGCCAGAGTGTGACCTTTAATGATATGACAACATTCCATGGGCTCTCTTCAAGCATCTGGTCACATTTGGACTTGCCATTACGGTTACTATTATCTTCTCTGCTATTAACTTTTACTCCTGATTTTGTTTTAAACATTTCTCAGAGACCTTTATCCTACCTTTCAAGGATCTTGAAAGCTGTTATAACAATTTTCAAATGGTTAGACTTTAAAAAACGATCTTTGTGGAAGTTGTTTCGTCCTTAACAGCCAATTATCGCAATCTAATAATATACACCTATCTCCCACATTGACAACAATATATAGTTGTCTGTTAACAATAAACTTGTATCGCAAATTCATAACATCTCTTACCGGAAGCCTCAGTACTTGCTGCACGTGCACACATGAAATTGTAATAAACGCTTGAGCGTATACGCATGCGCATTTTGTAACACGTGTACAAATGTGCTTCGCACAGGCACGAGCATAGTGCACCACACAGATCCAGTATTTGCCAAAGGTCGTCCTCATCTACCTCTTCTCTGTGGCATATAGACAATGTCTTCAGCTTACATATACAGCTAAGTGTATGCACACCTGAACATATACAAACGCACACAAGAGCATGCAATCACACAGCGAGAAAGGGAGTTTGAGAGAAAGAGGGAATAAGAAGCAAACCACACCGCTCGAGCTGATCGCGCTATTTCTCCACTCCTCGCGCGGACTGCACACAGCTCTTTAATTTCTTTGAACCTCCACTTTCGTTTAACGTCATACTTTCTGGCGTCCAAGTGGTAGAGGCCTTAATTCCGGCGAATCAGAGATCTTCTCAATCCCCCATCCTTTTCCCATCCATTCAAGAAGACCGGCTTCAAATTGGATTGTCGTGTTTATGTAGAATTACGAGAGAGCACGTTCGGCCAACATCGGCAAAGCTCGGAGAAAACATGGCGACCCGCTGTCAACGAGCGTTTTGTTACATCGTATCAGTCCGTCCATTCAATTGCGGAGCAAATATTTTCCTCTCTTCCCCTCGCTCAATCCTCGGTTCGACTGTCGGATGGGTAGTGTCGGGGATTAGTTTCAATATTACCCCTCTCAACTTTCACTTTTCCACCAAGGGAGAGTAAACTACCCGATGCCAAATCCGGCACGACACATCAGGGAGGTCGGAGGACTTGCTTGAAGGTGGTCTTCAGCGACCGAGCGCGTAAGGCCATGAAGATGTTTCAGCGCTTTGTGATCTGATCATTGCATCTGGTCTTGAACTAACTCCGCGTGCCTCATTCTTCAACGAAAGAAGCTATTAAATTATTGTATAGACTAGCGTGCTTGCCGTGCAGATGTGGTCTTGTTTGCGCTGACTTGCGCAATGCGAGTGTTTAGACGACCGTTTTTTAAGTTTTGGTAAGGTTGGGGGAGTCATTAAATGCCTGAGGCAGAAACAGCAACTAGGGCTATGCATCGGCAAAGAATAAAATAAACAGTGTGGTCAAACCGGGATCTGAACTCAGGACATCTGGTCCTCACTGTACTTGCGTTCAGACATCCACAGTCTTGCTAATGGGATTTATAAAAGTGTCGAAGTTTTGACAGCTCACCAGCACACTACGGGTGCATGCACGTGCGATCCTTTTCATGAGGACACATGGTCTCTGAGAGAACAGGCTACTTCATACTGCGTCATAGTTTATGCACGTGCATGCGCGCGCGAATGTGTGTGCGCGTGCAGGCGTGTGTTTTTAGCATGTTTGTTGGCTTTCGTTTTGACCCCTCTGAGCGTATCTTTTAAATTCTTCATCGATTTTATTTTATTTATTTATTTTATAAAAGAGTAAATTGCTTCAAACCAGACTTAACCGATTAAAATTTTTGTACATGACCATTTCATTTTAGCAATATTTTTATTTTGTTGGTTTTATTTACTGTTTTCTTTCAGAGAAGGGATTAAACAAGAATGTCAACAATACACAAGGAGAAAATCTAACAGAAGCTGGCCTGAGCTTTCTTCCGAACAATGCAAGCATTTTGTGTGCTTAATGGTTCATTTGTAGCTCACATGAAACTACAATAAACAGATCATACATTTCAAGTGTTCGTTACTGAACAAACTATTTTTTTTTTTTAAAGAAACCGTGTTCAACGACCGAGATCACAAAAATTCCCTGGTCCCATTCCTCAGCCTTATTTTAAGTGTTCAGCATGCAGTAATTAACCCAAAGGACCATTTTCAAGCAAACCAGCGTTTCGTTTGATTAATTTATCTTCAAAGGTTGTTGTACAGTTCAAACAGTTTGCTCTATGGCGGATGTTTGCTCTGTTGCCCACATCCAGGTTAAACAGATTTCGGCTGTGTGTCGCCAGTACAAGACGATCCTTTGAAATAAAACATTTCTGGCGTGCCTTGGACACATTTATTCTTTCAGAAGACCACAGATTATAGGTTAACGAACCTGGTGATTACATGATTTTTCAATTTTCAACCAAACTCCAATTTTGTTTTAGTTTCAGAGACCTTTGTCCTACCTCAAAGATTTTGAAAGCTGTTATAAGAATTTTCAAATGGTTAGACTTGTGATTCAAAAAAAAAAAAAAAATGATCGTGGTGGAAGTTGCTTAGTTCTAAACAGTCAATTATCGCATTTTAAATATCTCTTAAGCAAGTCGTGTTCCAACCGAACTGATCTTTGTCAGGCAATGAGATGAATGGGCGTGCGTACAAAAAATAATAATCTGACGAATTTATTATGTGATTTGTACCGAAGCAGGCGTTGTGCCTACCACATTTTTTTTCCAGGAGCCGAGCTTTTGCCGAGTAGTTATCCTGTGGTGGGTAATTGCAGGCCGAGTCAGAACTAATGCACGCAAACCACACACGACTCCCGCAGCCGCTTCCCTCTAACTTGTCAATTAAAGCACATTTCAAAAGCTTTAATGCGTTCTCTCAATACATTTTCTAAATTAGTATAATTTTCTGATTTCAGAAGAGAGGGCGCACTTTGAGGGAAAGCCTTCAAGCAGATCAAAATAAGAAAATATTTTCCTCGCAGGCTTTAATAAGAAAAGAAATACTCTCTTTTTCCCAGCACTTTTAGTTTGCTTCTAATATTATGGAGAGTAATGGTTTAAAATGATAGTGTTAGAGGTTCGTTGAATACCCGTCCCTAAAGGCAGTTCTTAACCGTGAAAATGTTTTCGAAAGTTTGATCAAGTTGGGCAAAGTTATGTGTGAAGGCCACCGGAAACTAATCGTTTGGGGGCAAACGTTTGGGGAATTGAAACTTTAGTCGAAATACTAAATTCAAACTTATTTGCCGGTATATTTTCCAATGAAACAGGACTTGGTGGCACCTAGGAAGTTTGTCACTTCGGCTCATGAAGGGTTAAAAACAGCATCCACAAGTTTGCAAGTTTCTCAGTCTCTCAGACTACATTGAGGAAAAATCCCAAAGAAACCAAAATTTATAGTTTGTTTCTCCGAGTGAGTGTGATTATTCCTGTTTACTTCGAGTGGACAAGAATTAACTTGGATGTACAAAATTCGCAGGCTGCCCACTCAGAAATTTATGCTGAATCGAGCTTTCTCTAATTGTCAGTCTAAATTTGGAACAAAGAAATTCTAGTCTCGGTCCTCGACACCACATGTACCTTCTATTTAATACCGAGTTTATCGCGGCCAACCCAGGCCATTGTGCCAGGCATGCTCGTGCAACACGCAGGAAATAGGGGTCAGCTGAAGAGGCCACGAGGGAAAAGGAAAGGCGAGGCAGTGGATAAATACAGACCATGTGACACTCCCGTCTTTCACGGTGTCCTCTGGCCTGCATCAAAAAGACGGTTTAGTGCTAATCTCGTTTAGGGACAATCAGCCAGAGGTGAGTCGGCTGAACTTAGACCCGTCTTCCTCTAGCAAGCACCATCTTACATTTTCAACTGGCGCAACAGCTACTGTTCATAAAGTTCCTTCGGCACGTGTGAAACAACTTCTGGTTTTTATTTTTCTTAAGACCAAAGCTCCTCCTTAGCCAAAGGTTGTGAATCACAATGAATATCTGCTACACCCGAGAACGTCCAAGCATTAAACAACAAAAAAATATTTTAAAACTCCATTGAGAAGTATTCTTTTCTTCGAGATGACACATAATTTAATACTGTCCAAATATTAATCGTTACAGATATAAAATTTATAATGAAGAACAATTGTGAAAATGCAGTGCACTTCCTTACACAAAAAAAAAAAAAAAATCAATGCAAATGATGCCTTATGCTACTTTAAAAAGAAAAGAACACTATGCTTGAATAAACTTTGATAATTTCACGGAACTTAATTAAGTGTGATGTTATTTTATAAACTCTTCTGTTTTGGAAATCACAAAACAACACATGGGATGTACCTTGTCTTTTGAATTCTTTGTTTTGAAGTTCATTACAACGATCCCCTAGTATAATGCCACCCGTTTCGGATTTATAACAGTTTGGTGTTGTCATGAAGGCTCACGGGTACTTCCTCCGTTGTGTCCTGTAGTAGTACACCTCCAACGGTGTGCAGTTACCGAGAGATTTAGCCTGATATTCCTGGAACAACAAAGGCAGATTTTTTTATATTTTTGGCTAGCGAATGTTCTTAATAGCGTAATTAGAACTGGAAAGCGAGCCCATCCTCTCCCAACGAAACTCTCGAGGGATCGCCACCAACACCCCCTGCTACGACCCAGGGGCACACAACCCACTCTGTCTAGGAAATGAGAGCCACTAACACAGGGGGTGGAGAAAGGGTGATAATCCTGTCGTTCTGCCCTACAAGCAGGCGACGCTGTCATCCAAGGCCCACGAAAATATTTGCGCAACTTATTTGCTGGGCCGCTGCCGCCTTTTTTTCCCAGGGATGACACCGGGGTGACAGTAAAACGAGCGGCGACTGCCGAAGAGTATCAGTGCCTTTGAAGCATTTTCCGCCGTTTTTGCAGGAAAATAAAAGAAAAACACGAGGGGAACACGAAGTCAACACACCAGCGCTAAGGAAAATTTTATTGTTTAGTCGGCAAAACGTCTCTTGGCTCTGTCCCTCTCTCAACTCTCTTCTTTGTCCGCTTATCTCTGTCTCTCCTTTTTATGTCTCCCACTCGCGCAATACTACCATATATATACAATGTCTTTAGACCAGATTCTTACTTACTGACGGATAGCTAAGTATGTATACTGTTTGACTGCTTTGTTTGCTTGTTGATAATTTTCTTCCCCTCTCTCTCTTTCTCTCTCATGCTTACTCACTTGTCTTCTCTTCCTTCTTTATTCCTTGCATGGTTGCTCTCAATCCAGTGTTCACGGTGTTGCAAAAGTGTCAAGTATCCATAGGGTTCCAATCCTTTCTTCGACCTGTCCATGATATTTTTTTCGGTTTAAGCCCTCTGATAATTTCCCCCTGTAATTGGATGCCATTCACAACCCACTTTTACCCAGGCATGCACGTTCCAGAAAAAAGGAGAAAAGAACCGCACAATAATCCCTCCTCCAAGTGGGGAGAGAAAAGGCAGTGTGCGCCACCCGTTTGTTCGATTGTGACGCTGGGTGCAGCATCTGTCAGATGAAGTCGAGAGCTCACAACCGGGTGCGGGGCCACCCGCATATCTCCGAGCCATCATATCGACAGCCTGTAAAAGCCGATGTAAATAGAGCTAGTTTTTTTTCTGCGGAAAAAAAGAGTCTGATAGAAAGATAACCTGAAATAGACATAGGTATACGACTCAAAATAACGATACTCTTAAATGAACATTGCCAGTATATGACAAAGCAGTCGACCACCCAAACTCCCCTTTTGTAGTTCGCATGTTCGTGTATATTCTTAATTGGCAACATGCACTTTGTTTTTATTGTTTTTCTATTAATGTTTGACAAGGTTCTTAAGCGAATTTATATTTAGTCATTTGCTTGGGGTGGTGGTGGTGTGTGTGGGGAATCAAATCACTGTGATTTGGAATATAGCATATCTTGGACTAAACATTAAAAAGAAAGTCGATGTCTTGAAAAGTGTTGCCGCTATTTTCCACTGTTCATACTTAAACAAACTGACAATTACTGACGATTTTTGCGAATTAGTTATTCGCAAAGGGCGTTCACAGAAGCGTTTGTGTATTAACACGCTTATCAGTCGAGCCTGGAATAACCAACCACAGATCCACATGAAACAAACTATTACTTTTGCAATTTTCACATTGTTCAAATTAAGTTGTTAGGTCATGTTAAGTCATTTAAATCATGCAATGTAAAAATTGTTGGAGCAAAGTGTCTGCTTGCTGAAAATAGCTGAGCAGACGACAAAATAAAGAGGGCGAATGAATAATAATAATCATAATCAAAAAAAAAAAAAAAGTGCACAGAGAGAGCGAGGGGAGATAAGTGAGACCAAAGGACTCAAGGCAAGGGTAATTACCCTCACTAATTCGTAAAACATTCCCTGCTGTCCCACAGAAGGCTTTGGTTTATGTATTAGCCTTGCAGCCGAGCGTCGCTTGGCGAATTAGCAGATTGGCCTCATCGTGTCGGTCCGTCACAACCGCACGCCCTTTCCTGACCAACATTTGCAGATGGTCGCGTGCTCCGAATCCAATTACTTAGCTTATTAGCCTCAATTGCAGCTTCACGAGAACCCAATGAATTTTTTCTCTTTCTCTCTCATATGCAATTAGCGTAAAGCTAGAAAATGGGGACTATTTTGAGGGCAAATATTTATTATGATCTCCTTCCCCAATCTTCTTTTTTATTTCTTTACATTTTTTTTTCTTTATTTCTTTATTCCTGTTCATTTTTTTTTTATTTCATCTTTCTTTCTTCATTCTTTTTTTCTGCCAGGTGTTTTAATGAAAGCTTTATTTTTCTGAGCTCGTCCTGCAAATGTCACATAGTGTAGATGACAATAAATAAAACGAAAGCCCACCGGTAATGCATACGGAAACTTTACATATTTGTAGACATCAAATGTAAGCCCATATCATAACCGTCATCATTACCATGTCTTATTCTAAATTTAGCTCTTATTTCTGTCATCTTCCAGTCTAAGCACCCAAAGATTTAGAGCTGCATTCCTTTTGAAAAATTCAGTCAAAGTGTCTAACGACTTTCTGTTACTTTATTGACTTGGTCTGTCGCTCGTGGGTCGTTAAAATCGTCCGAGAAATTCATGCTGCCTGCTTTTGTCATTCAAGAATTTTCCAGATAATATGTCATACAAACCTGCACATAGAGACGTTCAATCAGCCCATGTGCTTAGAAACAATAATTTTCTGCAAAAGATTTTCACCGCGTTAAAGGAGTTTTTTTTTTTTTTTCCTATTTAAAAAAATAATAACACAATCTTTTGCAGAAAATGCTTGTTTTTGAGCACATGTGGGGACTGAAGACTTCTGCTACCTAGGTACTAACACAGACCCGTCTCTTCATCAGCACTGTGGTCACTATTGAGGCTGATACTTTCTTCATTTCGCTCCGACATTTGCAAGACTGGGAACCATTTGTCAATGACTGCTCAGGCAGCAAACATCCTCGCTCTTCCTCTAATCGGAAGCTTTTTGACCCCCGAGGGTCTGGTGTTTGGGGGAGAAGAAGGAAGGATATTCAGCAATGATTCTGTTAGACTGTTGACAGGACGTGCCTTTCGACCGCCATGCTGGCTGCAGCCAGACTCGAGACGGTAGTGTTCGATATCAAGCGTGGCGCTTGTCCCTGCTATTCTTCTCTCTCTCTCCCTCCATCATCATATCTCTCTCTCTCTCTCTCACACACACACACACTCACCAGGGTCAGCCTTGCAAACAGGTGTCACATTCAAAGAGGTTCGTCGGAGCCGAGATTCCAATCCCCACCCCACAAAAAACCTTATCTCCTGTCATGGTGACAGGTGCTTATAGTCACTTCTTTACCAACCACCTTGATGCACATTTGTGTGCATGCTTGTATTTTGTTGGTTCAGAGAACAATCGTACAGTACTTCACAAATTTTCACGCGTCAACAACTTGTTTCTGGAAAAAAGTACACATTTGAACTCCACGGAATCTGAATGATGTTACAGAATAACAGACTACTTTGCTTGATACATTAGAAGGCAATACATTTACTCAACCGTTCCTAAAGTTGTAAACAAGACAATTTTGTGAGTTGCAGAATCTTCTTGTCATCTGACATTCACTACAGTAAACAAAAGATCAACAGTAAACTTCATTTGAATATACATAAATGGAGCATGTTTCAGTTTTTCAACCTGCTCTATTGAACATTCTGTGGTAAAAATCAAAAATATATTTTCTACCTTAGAATTTCGAATTCAAAATGTATTATAAAAACACATACTATGCCATATATTATCTTATGTGCAATCCTCAGAATTTCGTTCGTCAGTTCATTCATTTAAAATTGTTTTCCACTTGGACGACTGCAGTGTAAACTGAAGCCACGCAGACGACATTTGGAAGGGGAGAACACTTCGACAATGCTTTGTCAATTTCATTCTTTAAAATTAAAAAGAAAGGAAAAAAAAGTAGCTGATCGCTTTAATTGTTGTCAGAAAAGTAGAGATAATAAGATAAAAAAAAAATTTTAAATATATTTTAAGTGTCAGTAATCTTTTTTTTTTTTTTTTAGACAGAAGTTTTTGTCTTTATCAGCTATAGAAAAGATTGACACCAACAAAACAGAGTAGCAGTTCCTGAAAAGGAAAAGTTAATGCCATGACTGGAAGAAGACCACAGATATATGCACAGAGGTTCTTCGCAGAAATTCAGACTCATTGAAATGTGAACATCTGAGTAAGAACTAAAATCACATGTAGGGTTTCAAACCTGTGTCAAGCAAGCTAAAAAATATAATGTAACAATTCTGTAATCAAAGGTCAGTAGTTGACTAAATGAGGAAGTTAACACAATAATCATTTATTGTATTCATCGTTGTCGCTGTTTCTAGACGATTTGTGGATCAGACATTAAATTAGATGGCAACAAAAATGTTCGTAAGATGAAGCAAGACGGCCACACGGCAAAGCTTCGTGATCCAACGGGAGACAACCCTTTCAGCAAAACGGCTGCAGAGCGTGGTTGTATCCCTTAGGCTGTTATTGCAAAAATGCTGCGAGTCTGACAATTTTCTTATAATGATAGCAGGATGATTTTCTAACATTAAGTTGTTTGTTTTGTTTGTTTTTTGCTTTTGTCTTGGCTGCTTTATCACCTTGCACAGGCAGTTACGAAAACATTTCATATCCTTTTCTATTATCTATCTCTTGTTCACATGCTCGCTATTAACAGATCTTCCAGCCACGTTCATACTACATGAAAAACAACAACTAAAACAAGTGCAGTCTAAAGGCAGTTTAATATGTTCAATATAATATAGTCTTTATGTGGTAGTGCATAACAAATGAATACGAATCTTCCATACGAGTGACAGGTTGACAACCACTGAAATATTAATAGCTGGGAAAATCTAATCACATTATACACCGATTGTTACAGGGAAAAAAAAAATAGAAACAAACAATTTTATTCTTTAAGAAAGAGCCTTTTCGGTGGAATTTTAAGATTCGCACGAAAATTTCATGCAGTGACTAAATTTTTAACCTCGCTGAACATGATCAGTTCAAACATTAGAAACTAGATGAAACTTAAAGAAGCAAAAATATTAGAACCAAAAACAGAAACTCAGACAGCAACGTTGAGCGTAAACATTAGATCGTAGATGGAGCTTGTAGGATGTAAATATTAGAAGATATAAATGTTTGTAGACTAGAAATGTTACTTTATGTATAAAAACATGCAATGAAAAAAATTAAATTTTAATTAAAATTGAAGTAAAACTACGAGACAAACATACATATAGAAGGAACGTGTCATTAAATACTAAAAACAATAACATTGTGAGAATATCTGAAATCTTGTAAAAAGTATTCACGTAACCAAACAAGGGATATGGAATACCCACACCTGTCTGGCTACACTGGGAGACGTCCAACGTTTGGAAAGTGAAGCTTCTAGCTGAGGGCTTGGTACTGAGGTCATCAAAACACAGTATTGATAACAGCCAGCGTCGGCCTCTTGTTAATGGTGTTTTTCACAGATGAACTTCCCGTCTTCGTTGCAATAAAGTCGTTCAGGAGGTAGTTTAGGCTCCCAATATCTGATGGCAAAATTGTGTCGTATATAAGCATATGTCTATATATATATACACACACAGGTATACACCAATGCACAGATTGTTATCTGTATCTCTTGATGTCAACTTTTCCCTAAACAGCTGAATCTATACACATACACACACACACGCGCGCGTATTCACTGACCATCGTGTCATTCGTTGCCTGTTGAAAAGCTACCGTCTGTAACACCATAGAAGGCTTTGAGCTGCTGAATATCATTTTTATTTATATATTTATATACACGTACAATACTCTCCTGCCCACTTTACACCTACCATCAAACAATTTTGTCTGTGTTTGCATTGTTGGGTTGGTCACTGCCCCAGAATGGCTTCAGAAACTGTTTGTCTATTCTGGCACCATTGATCCAGTCAAAGTTGGCGCTGTCCCCATACCAGTCGCCAGAAATGTTGTTGATAGGGCGAGAAGCCCCAATGTGAAAATTTATGGCCTTCGGTCTGTTGAGAAAATGCCGAAATGAGTTCACAAGCATAAGGTGATAACGATAAAGTTACATTTGAAATTTACTAAACTGTAAACTGATTTTGTCAATATCAGAACATGTACTAGCAGGAGAATTAATTTTGCTTTGTTTTGTTCAGGTAAACGTTGTGATATGTCTGTAAGCAGAAGTAATAGGCACTTGTAATCATTGTACCCTCAGCACTTGCCTTATCATGTAACTAGCACTTGTTCTAATTTTTTCGTAATTAAGCACACTTTCCAAGTTATAATTACCCTTTTGAATTATAAAGTTCGTCATTTCTATTTTCAGATCAGAGTGTTTTAAACATTCATCAGCTGCAAGTATTGGAATGAAATAATGCAGGCAAACATTATGCTTACCACCTCTAAAACATGAATTTTACCAAAACAAAAACATTGAATTAATTGAGAGAAAAAATAAAATAAATACAGTCACAACGTAAGTTAAACATATCTATGACAGGAAACAGTTTTGCAGACGGCACTGAGATGAACAGTTACAAAGGAGATGTAGTCAAAGAATAACGGTGTGTGCAGAAAGTAAGCTATACATTTGAGTTTATCGAATCTAGAGAAATATTAAATTGGTATCTAGTTACTTCACCAAGTATTCTTTTCGTCTCACCAGGTGTTGTCCCAATGGTTTTAAGGAGGATGTTCATTTTAAGCGGGGTGTCGGGTACGACTAAGGTCAACCCTCGTCTCTGACATTCATCTCTGCTCTCAAGTCCAGTTTTTTGTGTCGTTGTCAACAACAAGAAAACAAAACTGGGCAGCTGGGGAAAGCACAAATCCAGCATCCACTGGACACCAGTCTACAATAAATAAATATGATGATCATCACAAAGTACTCTCAAAAACCCTTAGAAACAATTACATACATAGAGGACGCAGAAACAAAAACCACGGGCCAAATGTTGGTCACCTGAGTATAACAGGTTTTTTGTTTTTTTTTGTTTTTGTTCTGTTTTTGTTTGTTTGTTTGTTTTGTTTTGTTTTTTTTTTTTGTTTTTTTTGTTTGTTTTTTTTTTTTGGCAAAACATAAAGTGGGAATAATCTTTCAAAGTTTTCTTTCTGTTTCTATTGCTAGTTAGTGTGCTGAAGCAGAACGACGATTTTTAAATGTTATTGGCACTTGACGAGATAATTTTGCAGCCTACTAAATTATTTTTATTTTTATTTATTTTTTTTTTTTTAATGATAGGATAGTCTTTCCTGTATCACAGGACGGTTTCCTCACGTTGACGCGATATCACCGAATGGAGATCATGGTCTCACCTAAGTCTGCTTGCTAGGCACTTGACAATGAATTGCTTTAATGTGTTCTTGTTTTGTTTTTTTAAACTCTTGTTTATATCTTTCCGTCATGAGGAAGATGGTCAGGCAAAAATTGGGACCTCTCATCCAGATTAGAGGTGGCCAATCGCATTAACACACAAGACATTCGTTAGAAAGCATGTGGAACATTAGCAGACCATAAAACTTGTCTAATTTTTAAACTTTCGAAATACAGAATATGCATAATATGTACGCTTTAAGAAAGAAACCTAGTTTAAAATTTAAATGTACAAATAAAAATTAAATGATAAAATTAGAGACAAAATTATGGTTGGCTCTATGCAGGATACTAGAAAATAGCAAATATTATAAAAATGGATGACAGGTAACCACCGTCGTTCTCTGTCTCCCAAGGCACGAAACTTGTATCGGGTGGTGAGGATGAGAACTGGAGTAGCGTGCTTTTTCTCTCAAGCAGCTCACAATATCCCTCCGGGTAGGTTGTTACGAAGGCCGAACACCAGGCAACGATGCTGGACCTCTGAGCGCAAGAGATCAGCGTGAGGTGAGAGGTTACCGGACGGACGACTTGTCTCGTTCCTGTGATGATCTCATTTTCCCGTATGCGCACCCACCTGCTTGGCAGATCTGCACGAACGCTGCGAAAAACAAAATGAACAAACAACATGTTTTTTTTTTATTTTTAAGTGAAAGGTAAAATTAGTTCTGTAACCTTAAAGGTCGGAGGGGAGTGAGGGTGCTAGAATCCTTACTTGTTTCAGAGCTGGCTTTGAGTGAGGGCGGTGCCACATCTCTTCCAACCCTTATGAACTCAGATACCAACTCTACAACTGGGTCAGCTGGAAAAGTACACTGCGTGACACGGGTTTCGAACCTACAAGTGCACGCGCCTTTTGGTTTAGATGTCTTGGCTGTAACAAACTTTCCGCTCTTCCCCATCCAGTCACCCACTTCCTTCCCCTCAAAAAAATAATTTACAGCCGGTAGATCTTCCTACCCAATGCACATATATCAAAATGTTTATTATCAACTCTTACTTCACTGTAAGAAGTAATACAATTCGTGATCTTAAGTGTAGGTACAAAACTCAAATACTGCCTCGTGACATAGGCACTTACACGATAACAGCAGCGATGATAATGGGAGAACAGGCTTCATAGTCGCAGCAGCTTAGCCAGCATCCAAACCCGTGACTACTAAACTCTGCGATACATCATTCTGAATTTATAGCAAGCGATCATCTTGCTAGTCCAGCAGAGTCCAAACTTTTCCTTTTTTTAATTCCGCTAATGGGAGATTGAAAGTTTTCAAAATGTTTGTATCGATTCGACACAAGGACAAAGAATGTTTACCTCGACTTTTATCCACTTTAAAGGACTAATTTGGGTGAAAAATTTTTTGTGATGCTTAGGTAAACATCAGTGCAGGATACAATATTTCTGGGTATACCCTAAGTATTTTTCTCATCTTGATCGAATGCCCGTTTTTCGTTGTCGAGAGATAAAACATCACCACGCAGAGAAAAAGGTGGAGATCGCGACTTCACGATAGGACGATTTAACTCATGTTCTCAGCTCTTCCTCTGCCAACTTGAACATAAGCCTGACATCAGTTTTGTTGAGACCTTTATGTGTATAATGATGTTTGTAGACGTGTCTCTTCATAACGGAAGTGGGTTATTCACCCAAATTTGGGAAACTAGTAACTTGAACTGAGC
This sequence comes from Pomacea canaliculata, assembly GCF_003073045.1. Classification (NCBI taxonomy): domain Eukaryota; kingdom Metazoa; phylum Mollusca; class Gastropoda; order Architaenioglossa; family Ampullariidae; genus Pomacea; species Pomacea canaliculata. Next base: position 13,585,891 of record NC_037600.1, read on the forward strand.
TTTACTCATGTCTTTAAAAAAAGAATTAGCCCTACTAACTTTAAGTGCAGAAGAAAAACATTAGATGTTATAGTCTTGTTCTTTTGGCCTTCGGCTGCAACATATTGATTCTCTGTGTTAAATAATTGTCTAAAATATCACGGAGAGAATAATTAAGCTTACAGGCTTTCTTTAGTCATGTGCCATAAATGCTTATTTTCTGTTGATTTTCCGATGTCGACCAGGCCAAACAAATCAGGAACAAACTTCTACAAACAATCAGGTTGTCTCACTTTCAACGCAGTTTCCGTCAAGTCTTAAGCACCGTGTCTTCGCACAATCAACATTTCGGCTAGGATCACCATGTACCCTTGGAAATGGAATGGGTTCTATTGACAAGCTTTTTGATGGAACACAGTCAGAAAGGCTCTTCGAAAGTGTCCATTAGAAATTTGAACAGTTTCAATATTGAGGGAGAGTATAAGAGACAATGGTGACAGCAAGATTTGAACTCGTGATGTGGAATTCTCGTTCGGGAGAACAGTATTATTTTTTAATGAAACCAGTCCCCACCATTGAGGTGAATACATTAAGTACTTTATTTTCCTTTGCTTTCTGACTCTCTTGCTTCAGTTATGCTTCATAAATTACATGTTAAGAATACAAAAACAACAACAACAACAAACTACCTAGCAGCCCTGCTACCTCTGTAATCAATACACGTGGAAATGCGTCACTGTTCGGTGCTGTCGTGTGGCAATGTGTATCGGGTGGCTGCTGTACCCGCCCTGGCGCTAGCAAGCGGAACAGAAAACGTGCGAGCGGGTGGCAGCCAGAAGACATAGAGTGAAGCGTTCCCTCGCAAGAACCTGGCTGTGTATGTCTACAGTTTGTACCCTGTAGCCTCCACTGACAGCTTCTACCCTCAGTAGACAGTAGGTGTCCACCTGCAGTCTCATCCCTCAGCATGCCCTGCTGTGGTGACGGACACAAAGTACACGACGTCGATGAGAAACCTGACAGCAAGTATGGTAAGACTTCCATTGATTATGGCCGCTGTCTGTTGATGCGCAGGCGCGTACCCGTGTAACGTAAACACCTGATTCTTATCTATCAAACTAGTTTTATCTCCGGAATACCTTGTGTGCGCTGGATATTCTACTGTTAATATAACGATCACCATTCAATACATTTTTTTCACAGAAAAGTACAACGACCAAGTGACCTATTTACTTTGTTTATAGCTGTTGCTATGCAACGAGATAGGCTACTCCTTGTCGTGTCGTCTGCTGTGTACTGAGTAGCGACCCCTGTAGCCACAATCGTCTGCCGCAAAAAGAATGCTATCACAATACATGTAATCACTCAGCCTACAGGTACGAGACATACACTAGAAAATACGCGGGTTGCTGTCAAACGGTGGATATTACTGTACTTCTAGTAGACAACACTTTGTGGTTATTGTTTTGAATGATCTACTACAACCATTTATGACTGTGAACCGTCGACAGGTTGAGAAACGTGACACAGACGCCATGGTACAGATATAAAAAAAAAAAAAAACACAAGCAAGTTGTGTACAAAATACACCAAGCCTCGTAATTGAAATTTCTTATTTTTTCCTAAACTCTCAACATGTCTATCTATTTGTGTTTATGAGCTGTCGTGATATGAATTATCCCGAGAGGACACATCCGGGGTTCTATGTAGTCAGTTTCCTTGTACTAGCCGGTAGCGCCATTTTGTTCATGTTTAATAAATACTGTTTGATCAAACTACAGCAGTGTCTAGTATTGTAGGGACGCAGCACGATACATGTGCCATGCTGATCTGAATGACAAGGTGGTAAGATGGGCTCAGCAAAATTCTGTTACAGGGCTCGCACGGGGTCTCTGGCAGTTTTATAAGTGTAACTATTCATTTATCTATTTCAGGGACTCCTAGGCAGCACAACCCTCGGGAGAAGGTGCCTTGTAAAAGCAGGTTCGTTGTTTCAAGAGAATTAGAAGTTCTCGGTGCAATCTTTAATTCTGTGTAACACTTGAGATCATCTATTCACTTATCTAGTACAGTGATACCTCGGTTCTCGAACATAATTCGTTCCGGGAGGACGGTCGAGAACCAAATTGTTCGAGAACCGAAGCAATGAAACCCATAGGAAATAATGGAAACTGGATTAATTCGTTCCAAGCCCCAGAAAATGCCTATTTACTGGCCTAATTTGTATATATGTAGAAAAACATGAGTCTCAACAAGAAATAAGAAATAAAAGTGTATTTATTAAAACAAAAAAAAATTAAATGTACTGTACAGTACAGTAAATTGTGTTTCATTTACTGTACCTGTACCAAACTTTATGGCAGGAGGGAATGAATGTGGAGGGAGGAGGGAAGGGGGATGGTTATTGTTTTGAAGGGGAGTCCTCTTCAATAAAAACAGAGGGTAACTGCTCTTCGGGTGTTTCTGTTCTCTGTATCTTTTGCTGAGGAGAATCAGAATCTTGCTCTGCAGTTGCTTGTCTGATTTCTTTACGGAAGAATTTGTCAATTGTTTGCTGTTTTTTCTCCTTTGCAAAATTTTGCGGAAAGTGGACATAACATTGTCATTAAAAATGTTAACTGCTCTATTTGCTACCACTTTATCAGGGTGATGTTGTTCAACAAAATTTGCGATTTCTGCCCATTTTGCACACATTTCATGACTCTCTCTCTTTGCACTCACACTGATGACGCAAGCAAGGCGCGCTGGGCCGAATGAACGCCATTCGGCTCAACTCGGCTCATCTCGGACGTTCGGATGTTCGAGTTCCAAATATTTGTTCGAATTCCAAGACAAAATTTTCTCGAATTTCCTGGTCGAATACCGATTTGGTCGAAAGTCAAGGCGTTCGAGAACCGAGGTATCACTGTATTCCGTTTAAAGAAACTTTCGATTCCTTTCGATTATACTGAAGACTTGTCTCTGCGCTTCTCCATTACCACCTTGGAAGTTGGTTTTCATATTAAATCTTGGTTGCGTGTGTTGGGGGGCAGGGGTAATGTTTCTTATAACAATGAATAACTGCACTGGTTTATAAATACAGTGATACCTCGGTTCTCGAACGCCTTGACTTTCGACCAAATCGGTATTCGACCAGGAAATTCGAGAAAATTTTGTCTTGGAATCCGAACAAATATTTGGAACTCGAACATCCGAACGTCCGAGATGAGCCGAGTTGAGCCGAATGGCGTTCATTCGGTCCAGCGCGCATTGCTTGCGTCAGCAGTGTGAGTGCAGAGGAGAAAAAAAAAAACAGCAAACAATTGACAAATTCTTCCGTAAAGAAATCAGACAAGCAACTGCAGAGCAAGATTCTGATTCTCCTCAGCAAAAGATACAGAGAACAGAAACACCCGAAGAGCAGTTACCCTCTGTTTTTATTGAAGAGGACTCCCCTTCAAAACAATAACCATCCCTCTTCCCTCCTCCCTCCACATTCATTCCCTCCTGCCATAAAGTTTGGTACAGGTACAGTAAATGAAACACAATTTACTGTACTGTACTGTACAGTACATTTTATTTTTTTTTTGTTTTAATAAATACTCTTTTATTTCTTATTTCTTGTTGAGACTCATGTTTTTCTACATATTATATACAAATTAGGCCAGTAAATAAGCATTTTCTGGGGCTTGGAACGAATTAATACAGTTTCCATTATTTCCTATAGGTTTCATTGCTTCGGTTCTCGAACAATTTGGTTCTCGACCGTCCTCCCGGAACGAATTATGTTCGAGAACCGAGGTATCACTGTATTTTAATAATGAAATAAAGATTTAAACTTTAGAGCTGCTCTTATTTGTTGAATAGTAAAACCGGGTTGTGTTTATAAATAATAAATTCCTAAAGAGATGTAGCCAATTTTATCGACGGTACCAATGGTGTGTTTCATGAAGCCAGGGAAATGACAAGTAACAGAGTTAAAAGAAAAAATTCGTGTTCACAAACCGTCATCCGAGAATAGAAACAGTTCATGAATTATTTTACTACCCATAGCATTTCCTTATATGAGGACAAAAAACATAAAAATGAACTATACAAAATTGACATTTATTATTTATTTTCTTTTCACAGATCATGCACGGATATTCTCTGCTGCATTATCTTCGTAATTTTTGTCCTCGGCTTCGTCGTCTGCGCCATTATAGGTAATCCATTCCCGGAGGTTAGCGTGGGAACAGGGAAGGGGAGACAGGCGGACACACAAACAAACAATGAGACAGACATCAGGATTAGAGAATGTAACTAGAGGTGTGTGTGTGTGCGCGCATGCACATGTATTTGCATGTCTCTGTGAACATAGTGCGCGCCTCATGTGCGAGCGCAAGGAGAGGAATTTTCAGGTGTTTTTTGCTGGGGTTTTTGGGGGGTTTTTTTCCATTTAATTTCTTGGATGTACATAAAATAGTGCGTGTAGTGGCATCGTCGAGTGTGAACACGTTTGATTATTATTTAAGTAAGTGGCGGCGATTATCAAGATATATTCCTCGTGCAATGTCACTTGTGCTAATAAATAAATTCTTCTTAAAAATTTGCATGTACAAAGGGATGGGGAAGTTATATGGCAACGAGAACTCACATTAGGGTTAGAGGATGGCATGCATGCGCTCGCACACACAATTATTGCTTTGTTCTTTTTTGTGTCTTCAGGTTTCGCAAGAGGGAACCCCATTAAGCTGGTTTATCCGACAGATAGTTATGGCAATGTCTGTGGTGACGGCGCATACTCGTAAGTTTATTGTATAACGGAGAAAATATCAACAAATAAGTACGATTATTTCTCAAATTCTGTGGTGGGTGGAGGGTGTGTGTGTGCCTCTGTATGGCTTTTCGACGCTCCCGGCATTAATATAAAATGTTCCTGACTTCTTCACAGGACGAAGCCATACCTGTTCTACTTCGACATGCTGCAATGTGCCAAAATGGGTGTCTCCGTTGTTGTCAATGGCTGTCCAACCTCTCAGGTATATACAAATGCCATCCCGCCTCTGTCTCTCACGCCTTCCTCCACCCAACAAACACCCACACGGGGATTTTACCCCTTCTTTCATCTGATTATTGTTGTTGTTGTTGATGTTGTTTGTCATTTTTTCATATTTTAATTTTTTCTTTTATTCTTTCTTTTTTGTCACTCTCCAGTAGTGTAGAGCAGTTGTTTTTCCCTTTGTTTTGGTCAAGGTTGAGATGTAAAAAGGCATGATGCCTGTGTATATATACACATCATCTTTGTAAAGAATAGCTATTGTCTATTATTTTCTTTATTTTTTGTTTTTCTTTTTTATTTTTTTTATTTTTCCTTTGGTTTCTTTTTTATTCTTTATTTTATTACTTTTTTGTGGATTTTGTTCTGTTTTATTTATTCTGTCTTTTTTCTTTTTTTTAAAATTTGTTTCTCTTTCTTGTTTTTTTCCTTTTTTTCGTTTTCTTTCTTATTTGTCCTTCCTTTCTTTCTCCTTTCTGTAGTCCCTTTTCTTTATTTTTTCCTTTCTAAACTGCTTCCTGCTGCAACTTTCACATTCATTATCGCTAGCAACTTCTGTTTGTTCCTCTCAATTTGCTCCAACGTTCTACCTGCCAAGGTTCTCCGCTTCATAAATGACCTCCTGTGCTGTTATCAGGTGTGTGTCAGCACGTGTCCCACCAGGTACTGGTCATACGTGCAGACGATTGCTGTCGAAGCTGCTGGTGGTCTGTCGAAAACAGAACGAGAACTGTTCATCTGCAAATACAATGTCGACCCACAAGCAACGGTATAGACAGAATGCATAGTAGTTCCTTTTTAGCGTTAGCATCACATTCATATATATATATCATTATAAGTGTGTGTGAGAGAGACAGAGAGAGAAAAAGAGAGCATCTGTGTGTGACACAGAGAGAAAAAATGTTTGTGTGTGACAGAAAGAGAAAGTGTGTGTGTGATAGAAAAGAGAGTATATATAAAAAACATGTCTATTCACTTCAATAGCGATCCTACATATTTTCATTGCAAAAATTGTAAAACAAAATACAACTTTCATCATTTTGTTCGTTAATGACGGTGAACTTTTACAATTTTCTTCTACCATTTTCTACTAGATCAAGTTAATGACTCCACTTTTGCCATAATTCTATCAATAGGTGTGTCACTAGGTCAAATTAAACTTGTTTTCAATGAGTGATGTTGCAGCACTTTTTTCAGCTGTCTGTTAATACACTGATAGACAATGGAGACTGCGCTGCCTACTACGTCAAATCTACCCCGGGTGAGCACTCTGTTCCTCCATACCTTGATTACTGGTGGATGAAATTCTCTTTTTAATTATAGCTTTTACGCTACCCCCTAGTCACGCACCAATATGACCAGCTTCGGCAAAATGTCTAATAAATTAGTCATTTTGTTGAAGAATATTCAACAAAAATAATGGTGAACACAAATGTCTTTACACCTGGACTGATTAGAAACTGATACGAATTTCTTCGATTATACGTGTTAGTTGGTTGTTGATATGTATTAAGTTCAGTTAAATATGTTAAATAAAAAATCCTCGGCAGATGACTTAGAAGAGGTAAGCCAGTGTTCACACCTGCTCACACAGATTAGTGTTCACACATGAGATATCACCTTATGACCCTTTGGCTCTACAAGGCTCCGTTGTGATCTAGCCTTTTGTTGAAACAGTCATTAACCGCTGCATCCCTTCAGTCTTTACGGACTTCACAAACTGGGCAGTCGCCATGACATACGCAGACAACAACAGAACCTACAGCATCGAGAGCGACAACGGCGGCAACGTCACTGCTAGCGGTCTCAGTGATGCGTCATAGTGAGTGTAATAAGACGAACGTATACTTACCTTGCATATCCACGACGTATTACTTACACACACATATATACACACACAATGCTCGACAAGCCCCCGAAGATGACGATGCGGATGAAGAGATTTGTAGGTAAATCGAGTCGAAGAGACACAAATTCAGAAGAATGTCACTGAGAGAGTTATAAAGATGGCGGACCAAGACCATTGTTTTCGGCCAAAGAGAAAAACTCCTTTTTATACATGACGTCTTTTTCTGCTTCAAATGACGTGGAACAAAATGACGCACACAAGACGTCAGACACAAGACGTCATACAGAAACAATATGAGACCTAGTGCTTCTCCCTCATCTTCCTTGACATGACTTCCTTCACCTTTTATTTATTTATATTTTATTTTTACAAACAGGAATTATTAAACATTTGCTTACACGTGAATGTTCAATGCTACAGAGCGGAAACCTGCTCAGAATACTCTGGGGCAGTAAATGAGGTAACTTTGCATACATTGACAATATTATTTTTCTTGCATTAGGTCAATGAATTCTCTAACTTTGCAGTTACCTGGCGATGTTCTACAAGGTGAGAGAGTTTGTGGAGCTCGTGTACAAGGACGTGGTGGCATCGTGGTGGATGATACTGGTGTAAGCAGTTTTTGTTATATAGTACCTGTGTCTGTAATTTCACTGATTAGTGGGGTAGAGTGAGGGTGGGGAACGTCTGGCCCGCGAGAGCATTTGATTGGTCCGCCAAGGGGGTACTCGAAAAATCTGTCTAAAACCTTTTGTGGAAATTCTACTTTATATTCAGAAATAATATCATAAACTTTGATTGGCAAGCACCGACACAGAAGAAAAAACCCCACGGACGAGTACATAACGGGACAGAATATGCTTGACTGAGCGAAACTACTGCGATCGAGTGATGATGAGACGAGATGCGATGAGATCACGTGACATCCACACACACCTCACAACTTAATCATATCACAACACATTAGAACACAGCACAATATATCACAACACAAAACTTCTATCTCAGAGAGCGATTTGACCCACTATCACTCATCTCCCGGCACACCGTTGCTCGCATGCTCAGCTCGTGCACCTATTGTTGATAGAGGTTTTGGTGTGGCCCTCGTGCTGTGCTTGATCTGGATTGTGCTGATGAGATGGATTGCCGGCATCATGGTTTGGCTCACCATCGCCCTTCTGTTCGGTCTCATCATCTTCGGTGAGTGAGTCAAAACCTGTAAGCCGCTCGTGAGATGCGACATGACTGCACCCAGGTAAGGCTTTAAGAGTATCGCGGAGAGCGAGCAAGCTGTAGTACACCCAACATGAATGCAATATAAAGGTAAGCCTTCAAAAACAATGAACGAACGAACATACGGGACCCAATAAAAATTCGCCACAGTAATCCTTTAAAAACAGTGCAAAGAGCGAACATACAAAACCCAATATGAAGATTGTATGGCAAGCCTTTAAAAATCAGTAAATTAAAAAAAAAATTATTTATGCGCTCGGCCTATCTTCATTGACTGTACCAATCCCTGTGCTGATGATGTACCGTGTGTACCCATTTTACTAGGTACGTACTACTGCTACAACCAGTACTACACCCTGAAAAATGTGAACGCCACCACAGAGATCGGTGTTTCGCAAGCCTTTGCGACGAACTTCAACTACTACCTGTCTCTGAAGCAAACATGGCTAGCTTTCGGTGGGTTTTGGTTTATTGTTCTTACGCATTATTATATCTTATTTATCCTATTGTATCTTATTTAATAATCGTTCTCTTTCTTTTTTTTTTTTTTTGAGGTGGGGGGGGGGATTCGTTCTTGTTAGTTACTACCTACCTCGCAATTCATTATCACTGTGTGGTTTATAAACCCAAATATATAAGAGGACAGACACAAGAGAGAAATATATATACCTTAATACATAAGGTACAATTTAATACGTGTAGAATTATTTTTTTCGAAAAACATCCGCTGTTGTCTTACCTGTTAAACGTCTACATTACCGCAGGCTGTACCTTGGCAACGGTCTTGTTGATTCTCGTCTTGCTGTTTATCTTCCTTGTCGCCCGCATCTGTATCGCTGTCGAGCTCATCAAGGAGGCCAGCAGGTGAGAGATTGTAAATATAAGGAAATCAAGTGGGATGAATGTGGGGTGGGGTTGGTGGGTGTTGGATGGAAGGGAAATTTGTGTTTTAACCCCACCCGGCAGTTAATTTTATATATCTGCCATCCAGTCCACCCTGTGTTCCGCACGGAGATTCTATCGGAAAGTCACTTTTCTTCTCTTTGTCAAACATGTCACTGTAAAAACAAAACTTTGCACAAACCCTGAGTGCTGTTAACAAGGCTACAGACGTGTCTCAATCTCCTTCCCGTCTATAAATATCCATTAGAATATCAAATCAATATATTTAGTCATATTCCTAAACAATTATATGCTTGAAAGTATTCTGTTTGAATATCTTATCAGAATAATTATCTATTGTCCACTCTGTTGGTTTCAGACAACCAATTGAAGGTTACAAAATATAAAATGTGCTGTTTGTCACAGTTAACAGATTTTTCATTGTCATTTGTTATAACAAAATGCTCCCACTTACTCGACAGCAAATATTTTTAACTTCAAGAACATGGTTTACTGTTAAGAAAAACGTTATTTTTTGTGGCAGGGCTGTGGGCAACATGTTCTCCACTCTGTTTTGGCCAGTCATTCCATTCGTTTTGGAGCTAGGTATGGTAGGCCTTTGGGCCGTCAGTTCTGTGTATCCTTTGCCTGCCTTCGTGGCTGGAGACAGTCTCAAGTGTTCTCGTCATCCTGTCAACTAGAATATGTCGGTCTTTCGTTACAGACAGACCATTTCTCCTTCCTACCAAACTGCTTCTCATTCTAGAATAGCTGGACTGGTAAGGACAAAACAGCATTCATGACTGAAGCAGAACGGTACTGTGAATTTTCACACCCACAATCCACATACTGCTTTTCACACACACAATCCTCCCAACATGTTAGCAGACATCAAGAATAACGGGTACTTTTCTCGTGTTCCTAAAACCGTTTGTTTCTTCTTTTTTTTTTTTTTTTTTTTTTTTTTTTTTGTTGTTGTTGTTTTTTTTTTTTTTTTTTTTTTTTTTGTTTTTTGTTCTTTTGATTGTCGCTCTTAACAACGATCAGCTACGTCGCTTCCATGGGCCGCAGTGAGTACTACTCTAACGCCACCAATGTATCCACAGACGGTGTGAACTACTACCTCACCAGGATACCGTGTGACACCTCCGTAAGTAGCGACAAAGAACTTCACTTAATTGGCGAGGGCTTTCAGGATTGCAACGAACTAACGGGATGCAAAACTACTTTTATAATGATTAGTTAAAGCTTAGTGGAAGACGGTATCTACCCATCAGTTATGGGTTACATTTGTTCTCGAGATACACGCATATCATTGTCATAAATTTCAGACCGAACTGGGCCTATGGGGCAGTTTTTGTGTATGAAAAACATAGACATACGAGATCGTGATGACAGAGTACCACAAAAATCTTTAAAATGTTTGTAAACGGAGCTACTAGAGTCATGCAGGACCTAAGTTTGCGAACATTCAGGTAGTGTTTGAGAAAGACTCACAATGGCTGTACAGCATGCAATCCACTTTATAACAAGTTATAATCCACTCATTTACCCCTCTTCTGTTCCCTGATTTTTTTAACCCCATTCTTCCTCTTTCAGGACAAGACCACGGGATCACTGTGTGAATTTGTCAAGTACGGTGGAAATGAGTAAGACCTTCTTTTAATTCCTCTTTAAAAACAATGCCGCCATGTCCTGTCTGCCTTTGGCACATATCATCTAGCCACTTTTGTGCAGTTAAAACGAATCAGTAAACTTCTTTAAGTTTATCCTCATCTTACGGAATTGCACTTTTTGGTTTGGTAAGCTGTTAGAAACTCAGATGAGTAACCCCCCTCCTCCCAAGATTAATCTAAGTAAAAATAGTTTTCTACTTCATCTTTTAAACTTTTCTGCTTCATGTTGACGCAGTGTCTGCTGTTTCTCGCAGGTACATCATTCCAATGCTGATCTCATGCTCTTCATGCTTCTGTGGATCGTAAACTTCTTCATAGCAATAGGAGATATGACTCTTGCGGGTGCTTTTTCCTCCTATTACTGGGCCTGGAACAAGCCGGACGATGTCCCAGCCTTCCCTGTTACCGCCTCCCTCTACAGGAGTCTCAGGTCAGAGGTTGTATTGATATGTTCTTGTTCTTGTTCTTGTGCCTTTATGATTTTATGTATTAGCGAGGGGAGAAAATCTTAAGACATAACTTACACACGCAAAAATTACAAACAGTAGGGCAAAGGAAACTATGAACCCTCCCCCTGCCTAAAATGCTTTCTGAACACAAATATATTTTTTGGTTAAGCTCCAAGTAGAAAAACAGTTCGTTTTTCAATCGGGGTAGCTTCTGTGGATAATTTAAATATCTTTTGCATGCCGTGAATCCAAAGTCAGCATCATGCCTTGCTGTGCAGGTATCACATGGGTTCATTGGCGTTCGGATCCTTTATCATTGCCGTGGTGCAACTGGTGAGGATCATTCTGGAGTACATAGACTACAAGATGAAGGGCTCAAAGAATATAGTGGCCACGTTTTTCATGAAGTAAGCCCTCGACAGCATGACGAGGAATTACAGTAATCCTTTGAAGCTGTCTCTTCCTCGTTTATCTTGTCCTTTCTATCAGGTTTCCTTCTTCAGATTTTATTTATTGTCGATCTCCCCTCTCTCTTTCCTTACTCTTTCTGTCTATCAAACTTGGTCATTTGGGAGGGGAGACCGTGAACCAGAACGCTTTCATGCATATCCTTTTTATTTATGATTACTACTACTACTACTACAACAATAGTAATCGTCATTCATGATCTTGTCCTTTTACTCAGGTGCCTGAAGTGCTGCATGTATTGTCTAGAAAAGTTTCTGAAGTTCATCAACAAGAATGCCTATATCATGGTATGTAACAAATCAGCATTGACATAGCAACTGATACAAGAGTTATAGAATAATTATATCAGTTCTAATAGAAAGTAAACCTACTTAAAAAGATGACACAGACAAAGAAATATCACCGTTAAGTAAGATGATATTTCCCGCTGTCTGCAGATCGCAATGAGGGGACGGAACTTCTGCTTCTCTGCGAAAGACGCCTTCTGTCTGATCATGAGAAATGCTGTCAGGTAAGAGACTCACTCGGGAACATAAGCACAAACATACCAGTAAGTCTAAAGTAAACACAGATTACTGCAAGACTGGGCTAAAATTAGATTACCACAAGACCAGTGTAGCATGTTGATAGAAAAAAGTTCGTCGAGGGGATTTGAATAGATAGAAATTATAATCCATGAAATAAAGAACTATATTTTTTCCACTCAACTTATTGCTTGAACTAAAATAAAGTTCCTCTGTAAATTATCAGAATCAAGTAACAAACACAAAGTGGGCCGAATGAGCCAAAAATTCTTTACACCCACCTGAGAAAAACCCGACTTATTGATGAAGCAATACAATACAATCGTACAAATAAACCTATAAATTAAATTCATAAATCATGCAGTTATAAATTTGTTAGTAAATTGCCAGTGAATTGATGAAGTAGGTTAATCACATAAATGTTTATTTCCACAGGGTGATTGTTCTGGATAAAGTCACTGACTTTCTGCTCTTTGTGAACAAGCTTATTATTACGGGAGCAATATGTGAGTACTGAGTGAGTGAAGGAGAGTATGATAGTGGTTCTGGTTGTTGACACAATGGCAGCGATAAACTTCAGACAAGTCATTGTTAATGTTGCTTTGTGTAGTTGAGTATCATGGGAAAAACATCGAAGATTACTTACTGCTGCATATAGAATGCGTGCATACTGAATAATACATACAGCCCCTGTATGTATACAAAGATACATAAATACAATGCATATATATATACAATAAAAATACTATACAGAAATGCAATAAAAACATACATGTGCATGACGAAGACAACAAATTTATGTTTACACCATTAACCCAAATCCCTCACGTGCTGAACTCTGTTCCTCCAATATTTGCAAGCAAGATCGGGTGCACGGACCAATGCACGGACACGCGAACAAACAAACATGGGCTTACACGCAGAAAAGGGTTAGAGGAAGGGTGGAGAAGAGAAAGGAGTGCAATTATATGCGGTCTTTGACCAAACGATAATCACCTGTTGTTTTTTTTCTTTTTTTTTTTTTTTCATCATCGCAAGTCGTCGCCTCCTTCTTCTGGTTCAGAGGCAGCATACCCTGGTTCAGCAGTTACGTGAAGGTTCCAGAGCTGAACTATTACCTGACCCCAGTGATTGTAAGTGTAGCACGCCTGTGTGTGCGTGCGCGCGCGTGCCCTGGTGTGTGTGTGTGTATCTCACACGGGAGTTGGGAGAGAGAGAGTCGTGCGTGCTTGCATGCATACCTGCGCCACACTTTCTAACGATTTTTCTTTCATGAATTTTTCAGATGTTAACACTCGGGACGTACTTCATGGCCTGTCTCTTCTTCAGTGTCTACGCCATGGCTGTCGACACGCTCTTCCTTTGCTTCTGTATGTTATTGGCGCTGGTGTCAAAGAAGAATTGCATTTTTTTTTTTAGTAACAAAGTTTAAATTATACTCATCAAAAGCACCCTTTCCCGCATCTGCGACTTACAAAATAGTCATCGTAAAGATTTCTTGAACTATATATCATATTTAATCGCGGTATGTGTGTATTGGAGACACGGAGAAAAATACGAGTTGTGTTTTTTATTTTCCTGGTTCGCCAATCTTAGGATCAGGGAATAAATGAATGTGTGAAATACTTTTTTTAAGTTAAAATTTACATATATGCAACTACAGCTTTTTGTTGACAGTGGAAGACCTTGAGATGAATGATGGAAGTCCAGAAAAGCCGTACTATATGAGCAAAGGCCTGATGGTCATTCTGGGAAGAAGAACAGGAGTGTCAAGGACAGCAAGTGACGGTCTGGATTGTTGGGAAAAATAAACCAGACAATGCCGAGAAGGCACCGGACGATAATGAAAGCTAGGACGACACAAGAACAGTGAACACTTGGTAGCACAAAGGAACATAATTATGAGTCCCTGATAGGGATTTTTACCAAAAATGATGATGATGATGACGATGATGAAGAAGAAGATGAAGAGGAGAATATCAATGATGACAAATAAAATTTCTTTTCCTCCTCATTTTTCTTCCAATTCCATCAGAAATGAAGTTCAGAAAAAATTGACCCTTCGGAATGTGTAACTGATATTTAAGGGTCTCTTGGCTATCTCACAAAACTTCCCTCGTCTATCGCCTCTCCCGTCAATACGTGAGTTTTCACGCCTGTTTAACTCGCCCACACATGTGGTCTCAATTCGTTTTATTACTTAATTATGTTAAATAAGCTCATTAAATCGTGTCGTTCATGCGATTAAATTCGCAAATGATGTTTGGTGTACCACTATTGACAGACTAACACATTCATAATATATATATATACAACCTTAACTCGCTACCTCTATAATCCCACCTCTCGGCATACCTTTTGGCTGAACGGATTTTTCCTAAATTCCAACCTCCCCACTCCCATACCCCCCCCCCCACCCACACACACACACACATCTCTAAATTCCCCCAAATGTCTATTATACCCTCTTTACCTTCCATCTTCGGAAGAATTTTTAGTCCAGCGCAGAATTCTTTAGACCTGAATATTTATGCCCACATTGTAAAAATATGTCATACAAACAAGCAATTAACTTTACACTACCCCTGAAAGAGATCGCGAATTTACCTGCTACTATAATGTATTTTTTTCATAGAGGTGAATGTAAAGGGTTACTCATTACTAAAATTTCCGTCCTGAGCAGAGATGAAGGTTTGAAAGTTGTTTAACTCGTTTGTCTTCAGTTGCTCTTTTACGTTGACACTGCTGCAATGATGATACTGAAATAAACTGCACATTCTTGCCTTGAAATCTGTAAATACATTGTTGTGATATTAAAAAATATTTGTACGCTCTTTGCTTTTTAAATACTTGAGTTTTGTCCACTCTTTTATTTACTTTTATTATTTTTTTTTTCGGACCGAAGGATTTAGAGGTGTGTCTTGATGGGTGGGTGTTTACCCTGGGCCAGCAACAGTAAAGGCTATATATATATATCAAGACAAAGCAGCCAGCCCTGTAAACAGATTCCACATGTAGAAAAGAACAACGTGCTTGAGACGAGATCTGAACCTAGGGCTACCAATCCTGACTGCCACACTGTCCACACACACAAGGAGAATGTTGCTGAAGGAGAAAGGGAATCCGACAGCTCCTGCAGCCAACGAAACCAAGGGACGTCATTCACATCCGAGTGAGGCCACCATTAAACGTGCATGCGAGTTGTCTTTCCTTTTTGTTCTCTGCACATCACAACTAAAACGTTTGCCTCTTTTTTTACTCGCTTTTGCAAAAACCAGGTTATATCAGCGCATGCTGCATGCAAATAAATAATTTGTGAAAGATTAGGGTACGTATTTTCTTATTGCTGTCATCAGTTATCGTTGACGTCAACGAACGTGTTCCGCGAACATCGCACTTGCGTGCAGACAGCTTTGTCCCGCGGGTCTGTGCTCGCGGGCAGCTAGCGTTACTGAACGCGGGTCGATCTCACCGAGGAAACAGAATTTTTATCGATGATCAACGCGACTAAACTTCAAAGGTGTTCGTGAACCATTACCACCATATTTGCAACAAGCCGCCATGGGCAAGAAAAAAGATGAAGAAAATGTTGAAGAAATGGCACTTGAAACGCACGCGACAAAAAGCGAGTACGGTAAGTTATTACTGCTACCACTGTTTTGGAGGCATTTCCTTTTCGCAGTTGCAGGTTGGGTGATGGTTCTTCCTCCGATCTGGGTGTGTCGTCTGCCTTCTTGCCCCTGTTGTTATTTGCAGGTTGTGATTTTTCTATTAAATTTGCATGCTGCACTCATGACATTTAACATCGCTTTCACTTTGACAAAATTTGAGGCAAACATGCACTCGGTTTCCAACAGCCAAGAGGTCACGCAGTTCAGTTTGGCAGAGTTGGAATTGGACGCTTGATTCCAGCGAGACCACATTTTGAGGATATTGGTGCCTTATTATAAATGTTTAAGTTTTTCGCTGATCCAGAAGTTTAGGTTTGCCTTCAGTTTGTGTGATAATTGTCTTTTTTCCCCTTGTGATTGGACTCAGTAGTTATATATGTCAGAGTGTTGGAGGGGAACGGGAAGTGGGTTTTCAGATTAACGGTGGAGTCATGCACCAGCACACCCCAGTGATCAACAGTTTATGGCTCCGTTTGGTGGGAAGGAATGCATGACCTGTTTTAGTGACAGATGAGATGGATGTTACAAAACTGCACACATTCACAGTTCAATACACACTGCATACAGCACTGGAATGCAGAACGTTCAACCCTTTGAATCTTTACTTGACTACATGTTGAGTGTCATATAACCCTGTCAGTAAATTTAACACATTAAAAAGTAAAAGTCTTATTTTAAAGTTTGTTTGGAACTTGTTTTTGTTTGAAACTTATCCTTGCTGTTTATTGTCATGACAAGAAGCCGAAACAGAAGATGTGCATGTTAAATCAATGAGATCATACAAGCATATGCATCCTGATCCGAGATGGTCAAATCCTTCAACTTTCTTCGCTAATTTGTTATCATAGATAGGAAATGAATGAAATGACCAATTTTATCAATCCCAGTCGGCAATTGTAATTTGGAAAGTGCACACAAAAAAAAAAGGAAAGAAATAAGTGTTAAATACAAGACAAGGAAGTGGGGTATCATTGCCAAACAAAACAAACAAAATGCAATTCCTACGTCTAGAACCATTGTTGAGTCACACAATAGTCGCATTTTATCTATTGTTGAAAAGCTGGAATGCTCGGGATATAAACAATGTCAAGTGGATATTACTTTTCCATACAGGCATAGCATAATGTTTGCCTGAATTTAGCAAAACAAATTCAGTGCTATCTGGGTAATTTTTGGCATTGCCTAGGTAAATTGTCCAGCGAACAATTCCAGCTGTGAGTTTGTCAACTTTCAATCTGCCCCTTTTGAGTCAAGCTTATTAGTGCAGGATATCAGTGTAGTGAAATATTGAATCAATTGTATTCTTAACACCCCATCCCTAACTTGACAGATTGAAAGTTCATGTTTAGCAACAGTCCTACAATGGTTTAGAGTGAAGGGGGAGATCAAAATTGCTGTGGTGCCACCCATCATGCAGCTCTTTTGCTTACTCATTTCCCGTCCTTCTCTTGCTTGCTGGTCCCTCCTTTGCTTCTCTTCTCTCTCTGTTTTCAATACCATTTCAAATTACAATGTCACCCATTTTTGTTCTGAGAAGTAGAATGTTGCAGTTTGGTGTACAGTTGTTTTACCTATAACCACTGGAAACATATTAAAATCAAGAAAACAAACATGCTCCTGGGCAACAGACATGAGCCATAAGTGAAACAAAATTCCAGCCAGATGAATGGCATGGCTTTGCATAGGTTACAAATACTGACATACACACACACACAGCCCACTCTGCTTTATTTGTGTGGTGCTATGTGCAGTGACTTACTTTTTTCAAACATGCTTACATCTACTTTTCTGCTGCCTACATCCTTCCTTCTTTCTTACTTCTCTACTTCCTTAATTCTGCTTGAACTACTTTCCTACAGTCTCCAACCAGCCAGTGGATGAGTTCAATTGGCCAGTGATAATACATTTGATTGCCAAACATGTGAACTACCATCCCATAGTCTCATCTGTCCCTATGATTAATTGAAAGTCTTTCCTAGGAACAATGCACTTCATACATGAACATATGCACTTCTTTGTCAAATAGTACATACACGTACACACAGATGCTTCCATATTCCGTACATAACCTTTAAAACAAAATGACAAGTTATTCTATCATTCAGAACAGCCAGGATGTAGTTAAAGGCAACTAGCATAGTGGCTGTAAGGGCATTAAACTGGTTCACTATGATCAAAGGGAGTAACATGCAAGAGCCAGTCCCACCCTTCTTCTCTACCTTGACAAACAGGTACCTATAACTACCAAGCGTGCAGAACGAGTTTTCCAGTTATCAAGCTGTCAGCGAGCACTAATCCACAAACTTCCTGAGCACATTAACCACAATGCTACTTTTTTCTACTTGTTGAAAGAAATCATTTCCCATTCAAGATAAATTTTTTGTAGAATATAGAAATGTGTAATTTTTTTTCCTAAAACTACTACATATGAGTATTTTTTTTAAATTAAGTTTCATTTCCCAGTGTGCCCATTCACCTTAAAAGTGTTTTTTCTTGTCAGAAACTAGAGCAGACCATGACACGATAGAAGTTACGCAGTGCACCACATACACACACAGAGCGCCCTCAATGTTTACCAGGGCCATCTTAACATGTTGAGCTGCTGCAGAGGTGACTGAGGGCAGAAGACCACAACAACTCCTGGCTTTCCAGGAGAAACATTCCTTCTTCATGCTGTGGAGCAGTAATGGGCTATGCATACAGATCAACATCTACAGTCACGTGGCCTGTTTTGAATAAAACAATTTCTGATATTCATATCAAGCACATCAGAATTTTTTGTCAGCTTCCTTACCCAAGCTTTGATTAAACTGATTAGTTTTGTTTATAATTATGTGTTCTGCATTACAAAGGTTTATGTGCTTTATTTGAGTGGGGGGTTGGGGTGCATATGTATAAAATACAAGCTGACAAGTAAAAATAAACACACTTTTAAGGTGTATTTACAATATCACAAAAATTTCTTCTTTTTTTTTTTTTTTTTGTAAGATCTACTGATTTAAACAAACGTTACATTCGGTGATTTTTCTTGCATGTCGGAAATTACTATTGTCAATGGCAGTGACAATTATCAGCAGGTATGGTATTTTGCTGCACATGTATCTGGGAATCAGTATGCCACCATCACTCACCCCATTCACTACAGAGAATCTACAGTCGTGACATTTACACTGAAACCGAAGTCCTGTTAGCTGTGAAGTGTCAAGATGAAAAAAAGTCTGCACTTAACGTGCGTATATACATAATTAATGTTATGTCCACATCTCTGTCACGCGTGCGTATCTCGCTCTCCATCAGTTTGAACGCGCAGTGCATAACAAAGGAAGGAAAACTGTAAACATACTGACTTACACGACTTCAAGAAGTTCTTGTCACTGGGCCTTCATCCTGCATGATATAAACTTTACAAAACACCGAGCCGTGAAAGTTCAAACACGCATACACACACATTTACACGCGGACTAAAGATTTATCCTTTTAGTTTCGGATGCAGGCTGAAGATTGTGTGTGTATTGGGGGGACATCTGCCTGCGTGCGTGTCCCTGCTTACAAGACTCGAGGCACAGCAGTCGTCAACCGAGGGATTTGTCAACCCGAGGGCTTGGCATTGTTCCCACACCAGTCACTCAGCAGCCCTCAGCTACGCCACACGCATCCTTTCGACTATAATACGCTTATTTGTGTGTTGGCGGTCGGCGGCATTTGATAATAGCAGAAGATATATATTGTTTGGAAGTTTCTGAAAGGCCGATCTGTCCATCCTGAAATGTTGCCAGTGCGCTGTTAAAGTTGTCGACTTTGAGAACAATCTGTTGCTGACGTGTTGATATAAATAGTTGTGCCCTTTCCTTAGAGGATGCTACTCAACTTTGCACACGGATGCAGGGAAAAGCTCTGTTGTACTTGCAGGCACTGCACGGTGACACTATTCTGTTGATACTTCTTGTTCCTATTCACTCCCATTGGAGCACTGGACCGCACTGTTGATACTAGCCCAGCTGATTACCTCAAGCAGTTGTAGCTGTGGATTCATGATGCTCAAGTGACTATAGGCAAGGAGAAATATGGCAAAAGGAAAGAAAAACGACACAGGTACAATATTCTTTGCAAGATGTATGCGTTCAAAAACTATAGACTGATTAGGCCATATAACAGATTGGCTATCAGAAAACACAGTTCAACTACAGTGATGTGGTAAACGTTTGACTTCATTTTGGAATAGTTTTGTGATCCTAGTCTTGATTATGATCTTTAGATTGCATTTTATAACGAGAACCCCATGTGCACAAGAGATTTGTAAGGTTTCAATTTACACTTTTGTATCAGATTTATGTGTATCAGACAGGAAATAATGTTACCAAACATTTTTTGTTGTAAAAACTGTGTTTCTGGGCTGTATGCAAGGAAACATATAAATCTTGCATAACACCATAAGAAATTCCATGCACATATTAATGTCAGGAAAGCTTATGTGATGATTAATTGTTTTCATGAGACACGCCATGTTTTTATAAAGGACATTAATTTACATTCTGAGTAAAATGCTTTGTATTGTGCAGAGTGTCATCAGTCATGATCTCTATATTCTTTCTTCTTTCCATGCTGGTTTACGTTTCCTTTAGGCTTCAAGTTTTGTCATTGTTTTGATTATTTCTTTGCATTATTTAAAGGGTATTGAACACAGTTATTTCCTTGCATCCCCATTATTTTAACCATTGTTATAATCTGAAATAAATACTTTTTGTTAATAAAAGCAATATTTTATGTTGCAGGGTCACCAAAAGAACATGACCCCAGTTTTAAAGGTCCAGTGAGTGAAAGGTAAGTTTGAAACTGTTAAGTTGATGAAAATAATTTATTGATCTACAGAATTTTGTCTTATTTGTGTATGTGTTTCCTTATCAAATTTGTCACTGTTTGCTGCCACTTCTGTCAGAGATCATTTCATGAATGATTCAACATGTCTTGTTGTGATCTTTTATTTCTACCCCTTTGTCTAACATTTTTTTTTTCTCGATGTGTGGATGGGTGGGGAGTCTCCTATGCCTCTTTGAAATCTTGCATACATGCAGGCTCACACATCTTTATACTTCATAAAATTCTTTAGTAATGGTTTATTTACTGTTTTGTTAATCTACACATTTTTTTTATTGTAGATACGTATATTATTAACTTGAAATTGTGTCGAACTATACAGCAAATTTGATGGTATGGTGCCTGAGAAGGCCATGCTGCTTTACAATGAAGATCAGAAAATTCAGCAGAATGACAATCACAAATATCTTTTATCTTTAGCTTACAGCAAAGAACAACCCTAAATTAATGGTGGTCTTTGTTGAAGTTAGAAGAACACAGGGGTTCATAGAATGACAAACAAGTAAGAAGTCCTCCCTCATTCCATGTTGTATGCAGAATAATGACCAAAAAAACCAAAATGCAGTTGTGGGAGAATGTGATGAGATAAATGAACCGTATAATGACAGTCGGCAGCTGCATTAAAGCTGCTAAGCTAATGGAACTGCATCATATCAATTTCTTGTATCCTGCAACAGAAGTCAGTCCCATGTCATATTTTGGTGGGAGCACTCTTTATCCGGTTGTTATGGCAACATTTGATGTACTATTGCTGCTTGCAACCATTATGCAGTAAACATGATCGTTGTATCTCATAGTTACAGGTTAAGCGGAGACAACTGTATTTTTAATTTAATAGATGTGCTTCGTTTTACCCCTCACTTCCTTTTTCCTCTTTTATCTGGTGCATGGTTAAGAGCTTGCGACCAATACAATGAGGAACAAGTGCAATAGATTGAGATCTCATGTTGGAAATGCTATTCTTTCTTTACATATGACGACTGTTTACAACTTGGCTGTGGTGTAGCTTTAGTTCAGGCATAATGTAATAAAACATCCCTCCAATTTCTGTTTTCTCTTTCTCTCTCTCCCACCCCCATCCCCACCAGCAATTATTGTGTGTATCTACACATTGAAGCGAAATTGAGATATGTACAAATGCAATACAAAAAAGAGTGGAATTTAACGAGGGCAGTTTGACAGCACAGTATTGAAAGTAAAATTCATGAAGTATTCAGAGTTCAAGTTCCTCAATCACACAGCTTTCTAAATGGATATAAAGAAAGTTTTATGGGGTGAACTGTACAGCTAAAGAGAGCTTAACAGAATTTCTATAAATCTTCTTAATGCAAATTTGAACTTTGTGTGCATACACTCAGACGTGCATTTGCACAAGCAAGACGAAATTATAGTTGGACATTTGCCATTTTCTTTCTATCTTCGCCTGTTTGTAGAGATAAATTCATTTCTGTCTCTCACAGTGAGCTAAAACGTGCTTGTATATGCATGTGCATGTGTGCATATGCATTTTTTCTGCATTTGGAGGCAGAGATCAAAGAATGAAGAGCATTGGATATCTGTTAGAGAATAGCTATGCAAGCAATTTAGGGACCCAAGAGTACAAATCTCCCATTAGTTTTTAATGTTTGGTTTGCTCTGGCATGTTTTCTGCCATGAGAATGAGCATGACATAAGGTCTATATTTACAACAGATAAACAAATCTTCTCTACTAGAGTTACATGCACACAATACATGCTGCAGAAAAAGCAAAACAAGTCAAGTGCAGGGGGTGCAGCCACAGAAGACTGACAGCTTTAGTCCCACTGGCACCCCCTGCTGAGAGACCTACTTCAGGGCAGATATAATCATTCTTCCTCTTTCATTTTCCTCTTCACCTCCTCCCTCCTGCTCCACCTACCAGATATTCTATATGCCTCATATCTCTCTTCTCCTCATTATTTTGTGTGTGTGTTTGTATGTGGGAGTGTGTGTGTTTGTTCATGCATGCATGTACATGACAGAGAGAAAGAGGCTTTAAACTTGCCAAAGACTATAACAGCTAGTTTTATTTCCTTGAGCAAACAGGCATGACATGACAACATAGAAAGCAAGCAGCTGCAAACTTCCTGACATTTGCTGTAAGATAGTGAAGCATGTCACCAACAAATGATTGAAATCCGTAAAGCTCACAAATAAAAAAAATTTCATCAAAACAAAGTAAACATTTTTAAATGATCACTCCAGGAATACTAGATCTTCATTATTGTAAAGCTTTCTAGTTGTAAATGTTTATTGCTTTTTTCGCTGACTTATTCTTTTTCTTGGAGGGATAGAGGTCTAGTCAGTGATTTGATTGTAAACATTGATGTTTGAGAATAATTTATTACAGTAAAACAGTTTGCGAAATAAATAAATTAGCTCATTGTGTTTGATATGTATTCAGGATATTGTATATATTTTAAAATATTCATTCATCAAGTTGGAAGTGAGCAGTGAAGTGCCAAGAATAATGTGCAGACTGTATACTAATTGCAGTATGCCATCAAATTAGATGCACACAAGAGGCAGATGCAATTTAAATATGAGAATTTTTGTAAGAAATATACTTTGTCACAAAAAGAATAGGGACACACACACAGAGTAAGTATTCTGAATAGGTCAGATGTCATTGTATTGAGTGAATGCTTACAGAGGAAAAGCTCATTAAATCTTGCAGATCGAGTACAGGATAAAAAATTTAATAAAAAGAAAACACAATATTAAAAGCACATTTTAGTTTCATGCTAAGATGTTTACAGACTGTGAGCGTATGTAAATATTTCAGGTCCTGTACTGATGTTGTGTGCTGCATCCTCTTTATCCTCTGTATCCTTGGAGCTGCAGTATGCTCCATCATTGGTGAGTCAGCTTAGTGCTTGTCTCAGAGCCTTTGCATGTCACATTTACAAAGTGATTAATTAGAGACTCCATTTATGTGGTTAACAACATGCATTTATCCATTTTCCAGGCTATGCTCGTGGGGATCCAAATCGTCTTGTCTATGCTACAGACTCTGCCGGCAACTTCTGTGGACAGGGGAAATTTCAGTGAGTAGGTCCAGAACATGTGTTCTGATTACTTACTGGCTTTTGTCACTTGATTTTTGTGCGCATCAGTAAGAGATTTTAACAGCTCTGTTAGCTGAAGCTCATGCAAGAAAAGTGCAAAACAAAAAAAATTTGTTTTTTTACTTGATAAAAAGAACATTGATGTTTAGCAGTTTTTATGCAGTACTACAATAGGAATTATTTTTGTTGTGAATATAATGTTTTTGATCTTTTAAACAATTTAGAACTGGGATTTTTTATTTTTGTTTCGCTCTCACATACATGCATGCACAAATGATATGTAATTTGCTTTTTTTTCTAGGAACAAGAGCTTTTTGTTCTTCTTTGACTTGATACAGTGTGCAAAAATGGGCCCAGGAGTAGTTCTTGGATGCCCAACCCCTCAGGTAATCAGAATGAATGGGGAAAAGGTGCTGCGCTTGACTTTTTTTTTAAATGAATGTGTATGTGAGAGAGAGACCATGCAAGAATTTCCTGTTGTCTGTATGGCACAATTGTCAGTCAAACACCTTAATGAGGCTCAGATACATTTTCTGCATTCTCAGGTCTGTGTGTCAGAGTGTCCCCAAGAGAATTTTGTATATTTGGAGAGTGTTACCCTGGAAAGAGCAGGACAAAGACAGAAAGCAAGAGAAAAGCTCATCTGCAAATATGATGTTGATCCTCAAGTTTCCACCGTATGTAGTGTCATATTTTTTGCTTCATTTTTGTTTGGCTGTTATGACTGCTATATTTAAACTTCAGTCATGCATTGATAACAATGTTTAGGTCACTGACAGTTAATAACAGTGATCCCATAAGATTACAGTCGTGCGCCATGTAATGATATGCCTGACAGATTATATTTATCATATAGAATCTGTGATGTCCGCACAAGATAATGACATGAATGACAGATCACATACATATAGACTGTTAGTTGTTTGCACAATGATAAAATTACAAATCAGAATGTATCTCTGTCATTTAGTTTCGCATGATTGTATTTCAATAAATTGTTGCCACATTTGTTCATTTCAAAGCAATCACTTGATTGGATAATTTATGACTTATTCTAATTCACGTTTATCCTATTTCAACATTATTTCATTATTTCTGGTTTGCTAACTTTTAAGTCATTATGTCTGTAATATCATCCAGATCATTCTTTCGTTCTACAGGAGACTGTATTTGTCAAAATGACTTCAAGTATAGGTCTTTTGATTTGTTTTTAGGAGACCATTGAAGATCTTGTAAAGAAGGAAATGTGTGCAGCCTATTATGTGGCATCGAAATCTGGTATGGTTATGTTTTTTGTTGGTCGGGGGCGTATTTGCAATCCTTGCATAAAACAATCTTATTGTGAAATAGTTCATTTTCCCAGTGCACTTACAATGTTTACGATCCATTAAATGTGAACCCAATAAATTGCCACTTTTCTGTGTAGTATATGATAATAGTGAAGTATTGATATATAGTTGTTGGAAATTTCTAAATTATAAAAGCATTTTTACTGTAATTTTGTAAGGATTTGACTTAGCGTTTTTCATACTTTTTTATATATTTGTATATATTTTGTGGGCAGTGATCAACCGATGCATACCTGCTGTATTTAATAAGATACTTGACCTGAAAGAACAGTTGAAGACTGCTGATAACAACAGCATACAAACAGTGTTTGGGGAGACTGTCACAGGGACTAAGCTTGAAAATGGCACAATGTATGAAGAAATTATAGGGCTATCTCTAGTCAGTTCTCACACTTCTTTGTCACTTTTTTCCAAACTACTTGGTGTTAACCCTAATCATTACCCAGTCTCGAAAGATTACGTAAAATATGTTTCACCCAAAGTTATATTCAGGTTTAATGCTTTATCTGGGGTTAATTAGCTAAATGATGCTTGTGGTTAATGACTTTTAGGCAAAATTCTGAGCCTAATAATACTCTAGAGTTCATGCCTAGGATGTTAATATGCTATCTGTGTGTGAGTGTATTTATGTTCATGTGCATACATGGTGTACTGTTGTACGGATGGATGCAAGAATGATTACACCTCTGTCACATCTTTTTCTAGCCTTTCTTTCTTTAGCATTCCAGAGATTATGCCTGTACAACTTCGAATTTTCTATGATCATGAATTTTTCTGACCAAATCTATGGCTCGTTTCCTTTTCACAGATACCTGGCTCAGTTCTATAAGCTGAAAGGGTATGCTGAGCTTGTCTTTAAGGACCTTTGTGAATCCTGGCCTCACATCATTGTGTATGTACATGTCTTCATTCACTGTAATATTAAAATATTCAGATTGACATTCTCAACTAAATGTGATCAATTTAACTTGCTGCAACACCCTTGTAATACAGGTTTTCAAATTCAAGTTTTCCTGGTATAGATATTAAGAGAAGCATCTCTTGTGAAGATTTTTTTTTTGCTGTAATTTTAGGCCCAGGAATGGTATGTATTTATTAGTTCTTCGTGAAGTATTGCTTATTAATACAGACACATGCATAAATGCATTAAATTTCTTATTGTCATATACATCCAAACATTCACATCCTTGTTTAATCTACATCACCTTTAACATCTTAGACTTAAAGGGGTTGAAAGAAATGGATTTGTGTTTGATTCTTCATGAATGATAATGTTGCTGTTACAGAAGATAATGACTATCAAACTTTTATTTTTCTTTTGTCACAGGGGACTCGTAATTGCTACAGTTATCTCCTTCTTATGGATTGTATTACTGAGGTATTTTGTGGGAGTTATTGTGTGGCTGACTCTCATCCTGTTTGCTGGACTTTTTGCTTTTAGTAAGTCATGAATTTTTCTGTTCAGACAATGACTTTCAAACAGACATTGGTTGCTTCCTGTGCAGTGATATCTTGGCATGCTTAGTGCATAGAATGTTTAACATTTAACTTCTTCAGTTTATGAGACTTGTAAAACCCAGATCCCATGAAAATAGTTTAAGGTACTTCGTAATTGTCGAAGTCTTCTGCCAGGTTTGAATTTATAATTTACTTTATAAATGATGGAAAACAATGTTTTCTTTGGCTTTATGCCATAATGGTTTTGGAAAGGGTGTATAACTTGGTGGGTTGGGTATTTTTTAATTGCTTTTGTATTCTTAGAGGGTTTTGTGGGTCAGACTATCCTTTAGTTTTAGTTTAGTTTATTCCTTGCTACCCATAGCTCGTCAGACAAAAACATCAGAGTTTAAAAAATGATAATTTAATATTTGAAGTTAATAAATTAGATTATCTTCTATGTTTTCAGGTTCTTACTACAGCTATAGACGATATTATGACTTAAAAGGTAAAAATTTGACCAGTGAGTTTGGGCTTTCTCAGGCCTTTGTACTTAACTTTGAGCACTACCTGACCCTCAAGGAAACCTGGCTTGCATTCGGTAAGCTTCATCTGCTAAAATCTCAATTTATAGTTTTTATTGTTTTTGCAGAATATTATATAGGATTCTCCAATGTATATTATGTTGAAGCTTAGAATAAGCATAGATTTCAAGTTTGCAGATGGATGATTTTGGGGTTTTCTTGAAATGTTAATATAGGCAAAATTATTTCCTTTGGGTACATCATTGGCAGTTTCTGTTGTATAAAAATATAGCATCAGTGCAAACTTGCTGTTTTGGTATGTTGTCCAATCTTTCACTTGAAAAATTGTATATGGTGAGAATTGGGTCTGCAAAATACAAAAAGATGTGAGTTACACTAAATTATTTTCACAGACATGAAGGATGTTGTTATGTCCTTATGTTTTTAAAAATAAGAGGCATTCTCATTGCTGTTTGTTTCAGGATGTACTTCTGCCACACTTCTTGCCATCTTTCTTCTCATTGTCATCGTTCTTGCCAGACGAATTTGCATTGCTATTGAGCTCATCAAAGAGGGAAGCAGGTAATGTTTAAGCAGATTCCAGTCTGACTAGGATCAAACTTTTCATTTCTCCATGTCGCTGTGTTTCAGCTTTGTTGCAATTTTTCCACCATCAAGAATTTTATCCAACTCTTTGATGAAATGTTTTACAGGGAGGTCAAATCTTGATATAGGACATATTTAAATGGATAGTTTTGTGCACTATCAGTCTTTTGCTTTAAATGATTTGCACAATTATTCATGTATCATGTTGTTTGGTAAACAAGAAAATAGACTTGCAGGCTTGAATGATATCTTATTCAGGATTGAAATGTTAAGTGCATGTCAAATATGTTTTGGATGGGAATTTGTTTCAGGGCCATTAGTTCAATGATGATGGTTCTTGTCTGGCCATTTTTTCCTTTTCTGCTTCAATTGGGTGTGATGGCTTATTGGGTCACCAGTGCTATGTATCCTTTGTCACAATCGCCTTGTTCATCGGGATCATTTTTGCACAGAGAAAAATTGTTATAGTGTACTGTTGTTGTTTTTTGTTGTGGGGTAGTTTAAGGGGTGTGGGAGTAATTGTTAATGATAAAATTAACTTAATGCATTATAGTTAGTGGTTTTTTTACTCTCTCTGTATTTCTCATTCATTTTTTTTCAACTTGCTTTGGCTTCCTGCCATCTCGAACTGGTTTCTTCCTAATGTAATATCATGGTTCATAGGGGTCAGGAAAAACTTTTTAAATGATCAGTATATTTTGAAAAATGATTTCCATTTCCTGGAAAAGTCAGTATTTGAAGAAATTCGTTTAAAACCAGGGTAAGTCAAGGGAAAATATTTGCTGGATATCTTTTGAAATTTTTTTTTTTTTTTTTTGATTGAATGTTCTTGTTCATTTTTAAATTGACCCATGGTTGCAGAATAACTTCCCCTGCTGATTTCACGTGCCATTTGCACTGGCATCATCATCCTCTTACAATGTTGACAAAGCAGGCTTTCTTTAATAAATTTTGATTTCAAGAAGTGAAGAACAACAAAACCAAATATAAATGTAAACTTTGCAGCAATGAAGGGAAACTTTCAAATATGGGTATATATGCCATTGTACAGTGTCTCAGGTAGAACCAATGTCTCCTCATGGTCTGCACATGGGCTTAAGGTCACAGTTCATGGCCATTTTAAATGACTTGCTCTTCCTTCGATAGCACTGTGCATGTCTGTTTGTCCCGTAAAAAATAACTATTAACAAATTTACAGGTAGACAAAACAAAATAAAATGAAAAATAGAAGTGAGGAACAATCTAAATTAAAACAACACAAAAAAAGCAAAACACCTACAACGTGCTTTATTATGCATTGGTTGTGACAAATAAAACCACGAAAATATGTCTTCTAATCCATCGAGGCACTTTCAACGAAACCATGACAGTGTCTGTTAATCCATCAAGATACATGTTCTGTAGAAGACACACATTCATTAACGCCATAAGACCCAATGTCTGGCTATAGACAGACCATAAAGAGACATTGATTCTGCCTGAGACATTTGTTTTCGGTATACTGGGCCTTGTCATTTTGAAAGCAGCAGACATGAAAGACTCCTGCTAGAAGAATCATCGACGACAACCACTATAACTAGCTTTTTTAGATACGGCTATTTTCTTTGATAATCCATAGTGATGTTAAGAATTGCACTTGAATATTTTTGTATTTTTGGACAAAAGAAGTATGCATGGATGGCTCTTAAAAGTTCTGAAATATGCTTGTGGTATCAGTGTGTGAGTTGGATGAATGAAGTTTATCCTGGAAAAAGGCAGGATTAGTTTGCCTTTTTCAGTATTTTATTTTTGTCCTTGCTGTACAGACCATGTCTAATTTATCAATTTTTTTCTTTTTTTGGTTGAATCTCTTACAGCTAAATTGTTTGATATATCACTAGCACTAGTATTAAGGGTCAGATATAAGTATGTGGGTTACCTCATCTTGAAACCTGTCCTTGACTGAAATAGATACATAGGATCAATGGGTCAAAAAGAATACTACAAGGGGAATTACTCGTGAGTAAGATTTTGGTTTATCATCAGTAGAAAATGAAGATTGTTCAGTTTTAGGAACAATACTAATTGAAAATACACACTAAAGTTCTTTAATATTTTAAATGATTGATAAGTATGTATCATATATCAATTTCTTTATAACTTTGGCTTTATCTTTAATAATTCATACATGATTTTAACAGAAGCTTAAT
Source organism: Pomacea canaliculata (assembly GCF_003073045.1). NCBI lineage: Eukaryota > Metazoa > Mollusca > Gastropoda > Architaenioglossa > Ampullariidae > Pomacea > Pomacea canaliculata. The sequence goes on from NC_037600.1 coordinate 13,615,706, forward strand.
ATATACTTTGTATCAATTGAAAATAAAGCTTCTTCATTGCAGCAATATTAAAGACGTGATTAACAGCAAAATGTTGATGCTCTCCTGAACCGAATCCCATGCAATCCTGTAAGTGGTTTTTTATTTTATTTTATGGTATTCCTGAGTCAGAATGTGCATCCAAGGTGACCTTGTTCACCAGCACCAGATGATCTTTATTGCAGCCAGTGGTTGCTACAGCTTCCAAGCTGGCAGTTACCAGAAGCATCTTTAAACATTTGTAGCCTCTTGCTGTCAAGGTCTTGAAGCTCTCAAGCACTGTGCATCTCAAAGCATCATTTGTTTACTCCTCTCCCGTCACCGACTTTTTCTTATCCTAGGTAACATTACCACTAATTTCTTATTTAAGTCTACTGTACTATATAGACTATCCAGATATTTGAAATTCTTTAATGGTTTTGTTTTTGCTTTCACAGAATGATTCCACACTTGGAGACTTTTGTGAGTTTGTCAAGTATGGAGGAACACAGTAAGCGTTTTTTATCACCCTAAACTTTGCTGCAGACGATGGTTTTGAGAGTGGGATGTGCATGTATGCATCACTGCACCGTTTGCTATTCTCACTCTCTGTTTTGAAGGTGATTTTACAGTGGGGTTAGGGGTAGCGGAGTTGTAGAAATAGTCTGTGTGTGAGGGTGAGCAGGTATGCATCAGCTGCAGAGAGTTTGCTGTTCTCAGAGAGGACTTAACAAATGTTTCAGGATTCTTGGTTTTCTGGTGGTGTCCGATGTGTCTCTAGACTAGTTTATTTCTAACATCTGTAAAACTGTATATTTTACAATACACAGTATTAGCCCAATCCATTTGTATCTTTCGCACATTCTCATCTGTGCCTTTGTTTTGTCATGATTTGATTACTTTAATTTTTTTTCTGTCCTCTTTATCATCTCAACAATTTCCAAACTACTCCATTGGCTTTCCGGTGGCACATAAGTTAGCTCCTGATCCAATACAGTGAAGGGTTGGTTGTCATGGGTTCAGCTCTTGTCTTGGGCATGCTGTTCTGAAAGATGAAATATCCAGAAATATTTAGGTCACAAATTTTGCTGGATATTGCTTCATATCATTTGTAGCTTTCACTCCCTCCCCCCACCTTTATTGTACAATTTCTACTATTTATATTGTTCGTGAACTTGATTAGCATGCACAGAATGAACTGTTGCATTCAAAATCCGAATAAATTGTATGTGGGGAATAAGATAACAGTTAAGTGCCTTAGAATGACATGACAGTTGAATAATGAAGACATTGTGGTACGTTGCAGGTACACAATCCCAATGCAGCTGTATATGCTGTTTATGTTCTTCTGGCTCATGAACTTTGTCGTGGCCTTTGGTCAGATGACACTGGCTGGGGCTTTTGCTACTTTCTACTGGTCACGAAAAGAAATGCCACCCCACCCACTTTTGTCTTCCTTTTGCAGGTGTCTGAGGTATGACTAAGGGCATATGCACCATGTATTGATGTCAATAATTTTCATAAGCAAGGACTTCTGTATTCATTGTTTATACCATATACAGTGCCCAGGTTCTTGATTCTATTTTACCACTGTGGATAAACGTGCATAAATGATAAAAACAGCTCTAAATGATGTAAAGACACACAATTACGTTTTCATACATACCTCATGTGCAGTGCATATCAGTTCATGTCGATGCATGGTCTGGTTCTTTTTCAAGCATAGTGTTAGCAAAACAAACAAAAAAAAAGCCTGATGGTTGAAAAATTGATTTTGTGATATTCATCCAGATCTTTTTATGCATGCTTTATTGATGTTTTTTTAATTTCCTCAGATACCACCTCGGGTCGCTGGCTTTTGGCTCACTGATCATTGCCTCGATTCAGCTGATTCGTTCTATTCTAGAGTACATGGACAGAAAACTGAAGAGCTCTGAGAACAGTGTTGCCAAATTTATTCTGAAGTAAGTCAGAGAACTTTTTTTTCTCACATTATAATAATCTGTCTTGTGCCTTTCTAAATCAGAGTAGTTTCATGTTGTTTTTGCTGTCTGGTTTTTTTTTTTGGGGTTTTTTTTTTTTTTGTTGGGGTTGGGGGTTAATTTTAAAAACTTTCACAACTCAAGGTGTGCTTATCAGATTAGCCCTCTTTATGTACTGTACTTGTAATGGGAAATTAATATTTATTAAATCTTGGACTATGAAAAATGTTGACATTTTGCCAAACAAACAACTTGATTACTCTTTTTTACACCAGAAGACACGTGTTCTTTTTGCTATTGTTGATATTTATATCTATGTGCATGCATGCAAGAAGAAATATAAGAAAGTAGATTTTTCTCACAAAATATATATTATTATATATAATATTTATTGTATATTATTTTTTATAAAGCACATAGAACCTTGGGATGGTGCATTAAATAAATGCTATCATTATTATTAACCAGATATATGTACATACTGTTTGGTTCTAATAGTAAAGGCTTTGCAGGGAAGGCAACAATTATAAAACATTTTTGACATCTGTTTCCATTTAAAAGTAAAGCTGGGGAGACCAGCCTGAAATGATAATGAATAATGAGTGGGTAATTCATCTGTTTTATACTTTTAAATAACGATGTCTTGATAGTGAGCTTTACCATAATTTTTATCTTACTGGAGTTATGCATGCCTGGATGTGGTTGTATATGCCATTCACACATCTTCTCTGTGTATGAAAATATGTATGGGTTTGGTTTTTTTTTCAGATGCTTGAAGTGCTGCTTTTGGTGTCTCGAAAAAATACTCAAGTTTATCAACAAGAATGCATATATCATGGTAAATAATTTTACACTAAACTTTACACAATGACAATTAGATGACTTGACATCCTGATGGCAACCCATGTATACATGTTTATGGATAATAGATACATTCTGGTATAAATAATTCTTTTATATTTAGTAAGCTTTTTTGTTGTCTAAAAAAATCTTAAATCTTAAGATTGACTAGTTCAGCACACTGATTATAAACAAAGATACTTTTTTGCTAATCAAACTAGCAGATGATGGGTATTTACTGTGATGGAGGAATTCTTGTAGCATGTTGAAACATCAAGACCAGCATTTTTCAGTCATGCATGGTATGAATGGTAAGTTTACTCGCATGCAGGTAGTACTGTGCAAGTCAGCTTCCACAGAATGTTGCTACTTAGATACTTTCACAAGATCAGAGATTCACAGTAACTTTATAATGTCTTTTTGCAGATTGCCATTTATGGTCGCAGCTTTTGTACAGCCACAAAAGATGCATTTATGCTGATCATGCGGAATGTTTTGAGGTGAGTTACAGTATAAAATATTGTGTCCTACTAAAAGATTTAAAAATGGGCAGTGTCCTTACAGCTTGTTATAATAAGGCTCAAACTAATTTAATAACATTGCACTTTACAAAATTACTAACATTGAAATACAGATTAAAAAAATATAAACATAAAACTTATCAACAGTTAATTATACAGAGACATAGCAACTGAAATACAAGGTAGCAAAAGAGAAAGCTTCACTCAAGCATGGCACAGCAACACTATATCAATAGGATAACAAGATGGGCAGTTGTGGTCAGGCAGAGTCAACAGCTGTGTGTTAAACTATTTGAAAGACATGAAATTAGCAGACAGAGTAATTATAGAATGCACAACTCAAAACACCCAATTCAAGTTTTAATGCATGTCCAAGCAGTGATAAAAACATGGAGATATATGGTTGTCCATGTCTGTCAAAATGACCAACTCAGAACCAATACTTTAAATGGTAAAGTGCTCTGTTAGAATATTCTTAGATTGAAGTTTTTTTATATGTTAAGACATTTTTCTCCAAGGCACTGCAATATTTTGTTCATTGGATATAAGTGAGATAAATCATGTAAGAACATTCTTCTTGTGCACAAATTATTCTTTAAATGTATGTATGTTTTTAATAATTTATTGATTGAAGTAAAATTGCACCATCTTTTTAGAACAGGTAGATCCAGAAGTCTGGCATCAAAACTGAATATAAAAACCCAGTCAACAAAAAGAACTCAGTAAAACAAGATGGTTGTTCTCAGATTGGAATAAGAGCTGTGAATTGTGTTGCTGTCGCTGTGCTTATGTTTATGCTTCACACATAGACCGAGCACATACATCTTCTCCACAAGAAAATTTGTCAATGTATAGTATACTATATATTAACATAATAAAGTTGTCTAGTAGATACAAGTTTATGATCATTATGGTTTCTTATTGTTTTATGCTTTCAGAACATATGTGCTGGATAAAGTGTCTGATTTCATCATGTTTATCAGCAAGTTGATGGTTACTGGTGGAGTAGGTAAGCCTTAAACTTTTCTGTGGCAGGGGAGCGAAAGCAGAACTATTCTTGTTGGTTTTCAGTTGTTCTGCATAATCTGTTTGTTTTCTTTCATGTGCCTTTGGATCTCTCATGTATTTTGATATGATTGTTAGAGGTAAATAACTCTATGTTCTTTATTTCCACAACATAAACTTTTTTTAAACCTTAAGCCACATTTAGTTTTTTTTTATTTTTAATTTTGTAAAATTTACTTTAAACAACTGGGACAGTACAGATTTTAATGATTTTGGTTTTCTGAACAGCCATAGGAGCATACTACTGGTTTGAAAACCGTATTCCATTCCTGGAGAACTTTATACCAGACCTGCATTTTCGGCTTCTGCCTGTCATTGTGAGTTGTTAAGTGTTTCCTTTGTTTGGATTATTACCCAGTGTCTTAGGCAGTGAGACCTCCAACCTACATGATTAGACCTCCGACACCGTATCATAACATTTTCATTGAATTGTCTTTGCATCATTTAGAGCTGTTTTTATCATTTGTGCACATTTATCCATAGTGGTAAACTATGGTTGCCATTTGTCCATTTGTCACTTGAAATCAGAAACCTCAGATAGAATAGTTTAACTGAATGTTCGTTTTATATGCAAATCTTCATGAACACACATGTATACGTACAGGTGGACAATACAGATCATTGTACTTGTTCATAACTAATCATTGAGTAAACTGAGTAATTTTTGTTTCATGTTTGCAGATTCTGGTCCTAGGCACATATCTGGTGACAAGTTGTTTTTTCAATGTCTATGACATGGCAGTTGATACACTCTTTCTTTGTTTCTGTAAGTATTATGATTGGTTATTAACCTTAATTGCTTATTTTGTGAATTAAGAAATTGGAAGAGAAAAAAAGTAAAATTAAGATTGGCTTCAGTTTCTATCTGTCGCTGCTGATATGTGTCTTTCGCCTTACTGTCATATGGGAAGTTGTTAATTTTGTTTATTTCAAGCTGTTTGATTTTGAAATGTGATTTTTATTTCAAAGTGAAAACTCATATGAGGAGTTTTTATAATTGAAACTTTTTAACTGCTGCAGTGGAAGATCTGGAGCGCAATGATGGTTCACCTGAGAAGCCATATCAGATGAGCTCTGGTCTGAAGACCATTTTGCGGAAAGGTAACGTCGAATCCTGAAGTCTACATGTCGTCACATGCACAGTGGGACCACCAACCTCTTCTTTCCCTGCTGCTTTTTTATTATTATTAATGCACATTGTTGTTTCTTCTGTAGTCTGGCCATGCATGATGCTATTTAGTTGTAGTTTATTACTTAGAACTGTGTATAGAAATAACATCAAGAATCCCTTTCAACTCATATTTTTTTGTAACAAATAAAGCAAGTGCTTCCAGGATCAGACTTCGTTGTTGCGAGGAGAAAAAAACTGTTAAAGATATGTTGGTAATGGACGTTTAAGTGACACTGTGTTGAAGGTTGCTTTCTGACCTGCACTAGTCTGACACTGTCTTGTGCCTGTGTGGATCTATGAATACTGATCGCATCATCGTGTTGAGCAGCTATTTTTTGATGAGGCTATTTAAGTAGCTTGATACTTTATGAAACATGATTTTGGAAGTTACAGTTCAGTGTTCAAAATAAGTCTTTCAAGAGTGTATTGGTTTCCACAATGAGAGTATATTTCCTATGTATTCCCTTTAAGTATTAAAACGTGGAAAATTTTGCAACTTGTTAACAATTTAAATTTGAATATATTTGTAGATACCATATAGCACTCCTATATTTCAGTGTTGACAGAAGAGATTTTTCTCTCAGTTGTCCTATCTTTAAGAGTTTAGTTTGAAATGTTAAAAACCTGTTGGCTGAATGCTGGCATTCAGTTACATATAATGACACCTGTTAAAACATATGTCTTCCATTTCTCCATATCTTGTATGCAATGCTGTTTTAGGTGCTAGTTTTAGATGGGTAAATTTTAAATAGAAATAAACCAAATACTCCTTTAAACCTCACTGACATCATTGAAAAAAATCGAATTATTTGGAAGTATATCTTCTTTTAAATACTGATCCATACAACCTCTTTAACAATAATTTTGTAGATCATCCAGCCTAGTCTCTCAAGGCAAGGTATGCTTGTTACATTTGACAGATATTTTTTAAGTATGAAAATATTTTGTTATGTAACTCAAATGATTAATCCTCATAAATTTTCCACGAATTCAACATCTTTGAAATTACTGGAAATTCTGCTTATATTTATTCTCTTTTTCTTCTTATCATCAATGTTTTTTGCTTTTAGGTGTTTGATATGAATACTTAAAATAATAAAATACAGTTTTCACAGTTACTTTTAATTTTGACTTGTACAAGGAAACAAAAGTAAGAACAAAAATTTTCCTTTGAAAAATTAGTAGTAGTAACTAATACTTTAGTATAAAACAAAAAACATTTGTTGTAGATTTCTGCATGGCAGTTTTTTTACATCAGGATTTTCTCCTATGTGCCATGAGACTTCATACTAAGATTTGGATTAACACCTTCACATCACTTCTGCTTTGCTTTTAAATGTTTGATGGGAGGGAGGGAGGGATTGGGGGCGTGTGTGTGTATGTGTGCATGCAACTTTGCCTAAGTGTTAACATGCATGAGATACGTAGTTTTAAAATGTCACAAAAATTACACTTTGCGCTTATAACTCTTCTGTTTGCAATAATTCTGACGAATACAAGATCTGTTTTCAAGCATTTTAAAAACATGTCTTGATTAAAAAAAAATACATGCAGTTTTCTTTTTCGACAGGTGAATTTAATTTTCCATATTTCTTTATGTACATGCCTACATTTTTTTGTTTTTTATTATTTTTTTAAAATTTTTGAATAGAAATATTTCATTTTTTGTTTGAAATTAAAGTGACTTGTGAAGATGCTAGTTTTATTGAATATGTAGCTTAGATATTTTTTAATCTACTTGTGTCTGTACTTTTTTCAGTTTTGCTTAGACAACAGTCTTTGCTGGTAAAGTTAACACTGAAATCAGTTTTTGTTATGGTGATGGCTTGTATTTCTGTTTCATTTGACATTGTTTGAAATGATGCCTTTTAATTTTTTTTTTAGTATGGATGTTTGTTTTTGTTTTGTTTTTGCTAGATCACAAATTTTAGCTGTTTTTATTTTGTTCTGTATTTTTGTTTTTGTTTTTCAACTTGGAGATGCATTTGGTTTTTGTGAGCTTTTCAGAATCTTTTTTTATTAATTATTTGGCAAAATAGATATATATAACCTTTAACCCCTTCTGTACTACAATTTCATCCTCTCTAGATGTGGACGAGGTAGACAATGTGCACGTGGAGGGTGCTTCCAACATACCTGCAGAAAATGCAGGGGAAGGTAGGTTAAGAGCTGGTAGCCAGGTGGAGGGCGGAACAGAAACACTCCTCCCTGCTGAACAAGAAGCTGATGCCGAGTTAAAAGCCGCTGAAGATCAGGATGCTACAGATCAGTAGACAAAGTCAAGACCTCAAGATTGCCCAGACTCCAGAAGGCCAGGTGCTGTGCACAAAAGAGCAAAAAGGAGAGGAATGATAAGATGAGTTTAAGTTCAAAGGACACAAAGGTCAAATTGAGTGATGTACAGCATTAAAACATCCAACTATAAATGTAATTTTCAGCTGGAAGTAAAATATTCTTGCTTTCAAGTCTTTGTAGGAAAGAGTATTTCACTAATTTTTTTTTTGGAGGGGGGGGTTGGTTCAGTGTGTAAATTGTATTTATTTTTTAGGTGGGCATTTTTACAGAGATAAGCAGCATTCATGGACAAGCTATAGAAGAAGAATCATGTTATTCTGTTACATTGTATCTTTTGTGATTTATTTATTTCACTAGACCCATGGAATATTGGATGTTTTACTTCAAGGGAATGAGACCTGCAAAGGAAATGCAATTACATTGTTAGGCTGTATATGATTTGCCAAAAGGTAATTAAATGCAGCTGGTTCGATCATGTCATCTGGTATAATATCTTGCTGAAGACGGCCCTCCAAGGGTACATTGAAGGCTACTGACACCGTGGCGAACAAAAGAAAAGCTGGGTGAAGGAGTGGACCGGCTGTCCACTGGGGGACCATATTATATGGGCTCAAGACTGGCCCTGCTGGCAGTTCACCCAAGCTGTATGACTGGTATAACTGCTACCATTTAAAAGATGAGAAGAAGAATTAAATGCAGCATTGTGAAATACAGAATTGGGAAACATTTCCTGTCTGCCATTCCTGTATTAGATTTTCAAAGGAGGACAGAGTAGTCTAAATAGAAAATGTACTTTGCCCATTTACATTTAAAATTGACTGGTTTTCCCATTTTATTCTAACAGGTTTTATTGTGGCACAGGGAAATTGTTATAATCTGATTGTGTGAGCAGTGCATATTCTTGATTGAAATAGATAATTCGATGGAATACAAATTTTCATTTCATTTTTCACAGAATTTTTCCCCGTTCTTATAATTTGCTTCAGAATATCATGCTGTAAATTAAAAATCCAATGATGTTCAAAGTCTGGTGTAACAAAGCATATGGGAAATAACTTTGACTCTAAGGTAGCAAGCAGTTTCTTCCCTTGCAATGGTTTCCAGGTATATTTATTGTTTCAAAGTCGACTTTGTTTTGTGGTTTGCTTTGTTTTTTGTGGAGGAGAAGGTGAATTCTTTTGTTTCATATGAACCTCAAGCAAGTGTCTTAACTGTTATGCTTCTGGGCACCCCTTGTGGTCACTCAAAGCAAACTGCAAATCATCAGCAAACAGGGCATTGCATCTATTTTTAATGTATATTTTTTATAATATGTTCTGTAAAAAGTTTGTCTTAATCATTATGCCAATCATTTAGTCTTATGATGGGTAGCATCTTAAAATCATGTGCAACACCTGTTGCAAGCGTTTTAACCACTACACTACCAGGCGCCCGAAAATCACCTCAAGATGGAAGCACTTTCTAATAAAGCCCCACCCAGGAATTGTTGTATTGCTCATTCATTCTACTTTTATCACCAAGTCATCTTTCCTAATCTCTGTAATCTCTTACACGTGAAACCAATGGGGGCAATTAATAGTTACATCTGTGGAGTCACTTCTTCTCTAAAGGTGTATCAACCCTTTGAATCTTTTATGTCAATATTATAAAGTTCAGTATATTCATCTTAATTGATGTTCAACTTTTCAATGTTGTGCTTTTTCTAGTTTATAAAATGTATATTAATGCTCTTATTTTTGCATTATGGATAAAGCATTGTGTACATTCGTGCAAACGTATATGTGAGTGAAAGAGACGTAAACATGCATGCGTAGAAGATATTTTCTTACTTTCATATACATGTACTTGTATTTTGAATAACATTTAAAGTTTGACTATTTTTTTTTAAATTTTGGTCACTTGAAGAAGGAAAGGCACTTGCTAACTCCACTTATACACAGAACTAAAAGAACTTCCTAGGAAGAACACAACTGAAGGGTGTGGTTACATTGCATTTTTACTTTTTTTTTATGTAGCAAAAATCTTACTGATGGTGTATTTTATATTGTTACTTCTTTTTCTCCAGTGAAGTTTATCCATGTACATCTTTTTTTATTTTTCACGTTTTTACTGTGAAATATTTTTGCGTATCATATAAGCATCCTATTATTTCTTGTTATCTTTTTACATTAAAGTTAACATTGGTGTGAGAGAGACTAATTGTTTTTCACATTGACATGATATTGTGTGCGTGTGTGTTCGCGTGATTTACTAAAGCATATGAAGAAAAAAAATAGTGCCACTGATGAGTGCTTATAGGTAAAAAGCTACCCACAAAATCTCAAAAATTTCTTCTCTTTCTCCTGGCTCTCTAGCTGTTGTTAGAAGCTCACCATATGTGTATGCACGTGACCAGCATGCATTCGGAAAACAAATATTTATTTTTCGTCTTCAGTGAAGCTTGTGTGCGTCCGTTTCGGTAGGTAATGTTTTATTAGAAAAATTTAGTGTAGCACCTGTGCTTGTGTTCGTATAGTGTGAGCTAACCAAGACCAGCAAGTGTACTGTAGACGCCATCTTGGTAGTTGTGACCAAATTAAAAATGTTACCGCTTGGTCTCATGAATCATGATAATTCTTACGTGTAGTTTTTAGAGGGACTTTTGGCATGTGTAAAAGAGCCAAGCATAAACATTTGATTGGCATGTTCATCGCATATTTTTAACACCTCGTCTACCAAATTTAACTGTTTCATTATAAACTAAAGTGTCTGTTGTAAATGAGACCTACACCATACCTCCGTGTGAAAGCTGCGCGATGAGAATTTAAAAATATTTGATCAGAACATGCAGAGTGAGGAGGAGAGAGAAAATGAGATGAGGAAACATTATTATCAGCATAAAAGTCGAGGAAAAAAGATAAAGTGGGAACGATCGTCAGCAAACAGCCTACAGCGACCTTTCTCGTCGATCGGGCTAGTCACGTGGTGCTGCAAACTCGCCAGTCCCAGTGCTTCCATGGCAACACAAGGTCTGTATATACATCACAGACGTTGCGGAACACGCACGTGACCTGCTTTAGCCTTACATCACGGACGGATATTAATTCGTGCTTATGTTGTAATCTGAGGCGCATGTTGCACGCGCACCCACGCAAGGAAACAACACACGTGCACGATGACTATTCCAACCATCCCATATTACACCTGTGTTATATATATATACACACACGTGTGTGTGTGCATGTAAGCAAATGTTGACTCACGATCGAAGAGGATCGAGGAGGGATATCGTTGGTCAACGTCGACGTCGGTACCCTAGTAGCATTTGGAGGAGAGGCCATATAGGACCCATGTGTGTCCCATATAGGACCCATATGAGCTATCTTATGACCATATGGGAAGCCTATATCGGCCCAACCGCCGAAAGCGCAAACAGGTCCGACCGTGGGCTGAGATGGGCTTCCTATATGGGAAGCCCATGTGAACCTAGATACCTAGATTTCCAGCTATTATTGGTAATTTTAGGTATTTTGGCATATTCTGATTTACGTTGTTTTTTAAATCAGGATATGCCAAAATTCCTAGAAAAACCAATAATATCAAATGCATCAAAATACCCTATAAATGCCAAACAAAATGTTACAAAAAACAAACATGATTTGTCGTTTTCTGATGTTTATTGAAATTGTTAATTAAAAAACTAATTTTAAATATGCAAAAATTGTACAGCTTTACTTGTCCTCCAATTCGTTCCCCACCCCAGAACTATTTACTGACTTTAACAGTCTGTGCTCAGGTGCCCTTTCCCTTCTGCCATTCTCTCAATCCCTAGCACCAGCTAACCAGCTAGAGATCTGCGTCTGCAGTTCTGCTTCAGTAGCTTGAGGGCAAGTTTTTCGTGCAGCATCTAAAAATAAAACAAATATAAGAATATGAACTCTGCGTAAAAATAATCACTTAATTGTAGGTCACTGACCCTAATATCCAGAACATAAGGTGAAATAAAGAAAGGTACAAGCAAATTATATAGATATGTAAAGTGGCACAAAAATTTTAAGTGCTATAAACAGAAAGGAACTACAAGTGGAACTGCATTTGAATTTCAGGTAGAATTTCTATAGGCAGGAGAACTCTGGAAATACTGATTTCAAAAACAATCCCAGTACATGGGAACTGTAAAGATGTCTATCAACTGTCATCTTAATTCATTTCTACACAAAAATTAACCAGCTGATTAAAGGACTAGACATTGCATAAACATATTGACTTTTACAGACAAATGAAATATTTTTCTCAATGACTCATGAAAACACAGAGTCAAATATTTAAATCCTTACCCTGAACTGTTTGTAAAAGAAAGGGTGGTTCGTGAGTCCCTTCTTTCCCTTCAGACCATGGAAGTTGTAAGACCTGGCTAATTTATTTGAAAATAGCAGAGACCGTTTGTCCCTGACGATATGCTTTAAAGTGAATCCCCCAGCATCGCCAAATGGCATTCCTGGAAACAGACAATAATAAACATACATCATTTTTTAAAATAAAACTTTCTGTGGGCAGTATCATGATACGTGTTATGAGAACTAGTATTATAAGACCAAAATATGGATGAAAACCATTAAGGAAGTTTCATATTTATCTTTGTAACCAAGCTAAAGTGCTTACAGAAAATTTATTATCAGCTGTAATTCATGCCAGCATAACTATGCCTTTGTTACTTTTTAGTACTGCAGACATGTCATTTGTTCTATACAATAAAATGCTATGAAAACATTTAAAGGGAATAGCAAAAATACACTTGACTCCTCCTTCTAACAAATCAGAAGGTTCCCAGTCACTTAATCCCCAGACACTTAATCCCTGACGCTTCATCCTTAAAATGAAATTTTAACTATAAAAATTATGAAGCCGGCAAAAAAATTTAATTGAAATTCAAATAATTATCTTCATATAAACATCACAATAAGTTTTACAATTAAAATAAATATTGAAATACATTAATAATATTCAAATTATACTATTAACTTCAACATCATTTGAACATCTACAACATTAGTTAAACTATTTTAAATGTAAAAGCGTCGGGGATTAAATGTCTGGGATTAAGTGACTGGACACCAATCAGAATAAGCAAATTATAAAGATATGTAAAGTGGCATAAAAATTTTAAAGCGTTATAAACAGAACAAGTGGAGCTGCATTTGAATTTCAGTTAGAATTTCTATAGGCAGGAGAACTCTATCCATAAACTGGCATCATAATCCTTTCTACACAGTATTAACCAGCTGATTAAAAGGACCAGACATTGCATAAACATGTGTACATATTTTAAAATTTGCAATGTAATTCAACCACACTGAAATATTTTTTCTCAATGACTCATGAAAACACAAAGTCAAATATTTAAATCCTTACCCTGAACTGTTCTTAAAATAAAGGGGTGGTTCTTCAGTCCCTTCTTTCCCTTCAGGCCATTATAGTTGTAACACCGGGCTAATTCTGTTGAAAATAGCACAGACAGTATACCCCTGACTACGAGCTTTAAGCTAAAGCCTCCCTCATCGCCAAATAGCATTCCTGGAAACAGACAAAAATAAACAAACATCCTTTTTTATAATAAAACTTGCTGTGGTCAGTATCATGATACATGTTATGAGAACTAGTATTATAAGACCAAAATATGGATGAAAACCATTAAGGAAGTTTCATATTTTTCTTCGTATTCTAAGACCAAAATATGGATGAAAACCATTAAGGAAGTTTCATATTTTTCTTCGTAACCAAGCTAAAGTGGTTACAGAAAATTTATTATCAGCTGTAATTCATGCCACCATAACAATGCTTTTGTTACTTTTTAGTACTGCAGACATTATACAATATAATGCTATGAAAACCTTTAAAGGGAATAGCACACAGACACTTGACTCCTAACAAATCAGAATAGAGTACATACCAAGCGTGCACGTTTTCCTGGATCTGTCTTTAAATCCAACTTGAGACATTCTACACCTCTGAAGATTTTAAGGGAAACTGTAACCCTTGTGTCAGATGTCAGCTCCTTTTCTTGGGTTTGGCACTCCATCTGCGCAAGCCTATTTTTCACGTCTTTCACGTCAGTTTTCATCTCTTCCAGAAGAGACAGTATATGCTGTACAGCTTTCTGTAGTTTATCTTGTTTACCTGGAACCAACAAATGCAATAGCAGAAAACATGTAAAATAGTGATCCTTATTTATTTCAATTTTTTTCACTATGGCAAAAGAAGCCTGGGATTTTGCACTTCTAGTTATATTTCACAAAAACACTGTTCAAAAGTCTTGGCCGAGGGTAAGAACAAACAAAATGTTAAAATGATTATGAACAAAATGACTTCAAATTACCTTCCAAGGGGTTGGGGTCCCTGTGCTGGCAGGATGAACACCAGACAAGGGGCGCTGGAGGCGTGAAGGCAAAGGTGCTAATTAGATGTCACAAATCAAGACCAAAAGCACAGCATAAATTTCCCTTTAATATAATCACGTACTTTAGTCCCTTTCACTCTTATAGGGCAAAATCACAACCAAAGTTACACTGTTTGTGCGTAATGACATGTTATAGTGTTCAAACAGTTCATAATTTTCTTCTGCACAAGAATTAATTATGAATATTAGGAATCAAAAAATAAATTGCACTTACTTAATGACTTGTGCAGGAGAACTGGAAGCATAGAACATGAGGAATCTGGCTTTATAGCTCTAATTAATGAAGCTTGCATCTGGTTCAACAGATTGTGATGGCCAGTTGCACATCCTGTGACCACTTTCATCTTTAAATGCCAGCAGCCAGCTATCTAGAATAACAGTAAAATAAATTATTGACCATCATACAGTCATTACCATTTGTTGTAGAGAAAATGTCATTAAAGTTAATTTGTCCGAATCGATACTTTTAACGCTACTATACCAGTAAACAGAAGGAACTGTCGAAATTCTGTTGCTTTCGAATGGTAAAGTTCGTGACCTACACTTTCGTAATCGCAATTATTTGAGGAAATTCTGACAGCTCCGAATTCTCTGCATCGCTAACGGCTAAAGAATTATCAAATTGCAAGCTTTCAGAACTGTTGGGCCTGATTTCTACTTCTCTCTGGAAAACTTGTGCATTTATTGCGTAAATGTGTACTCTAATCTTTCGTCTCTTAGCGTAATATTCTGCACTGAACTTGGAACTAAAATCTCAATAACTATGCTAATTTAGAGTATATAAATTATACATACTGTTATTGAAGACTCCAACACATGTATCAGTATTGGAATTGACGGCGGAAGAAGCTTAATTATAATTCCTGTTGCGAAAAGTGTAGAACAAACTTTGCAAATGGCGCGCAGTTCCGATCACCTAGTACACCATTGGCTAAAAGTCACGTGCCATTATTAGGGTTATGGCCCTTGGTTGGTAAGAGTACTCTCGCCCGTCAATATAGGTAACCTATATCGGGCCGATATAAGCCGAGATTTCGATGCGCATAGGGTAGGAACAGGGTGTGGTCAAAAGTCAACAGGAAAAAGGGAAACCTTTGGCAATTGTTCTGCAGACCCGCTCTCTATATATATCTGGATGTTGTAAACCTGCGGCACAAAAGCTCTTGCTGTCGAAAACCATGTGACACACCCTGCATTGTCCCCCCGCCAGATGTTCGTGATAATCGTTGGGTTCTAAATCCAGCGTCACACGGTGCGAATGTAACTGAAGTTGCATTAAACAGGCGATAAATAAAGTACACAAGTCTACCGACTGTTCGCAGGCAAAGTTGGATTTTTTGCCATTAAACTGTTACAGACAAAAATTATCACAAAAACTTCTCACCGTAAGTAATTAAGGAGTGTTTCCGACAACTCGTTCAAATGAAAGTCATACAATGTAAACCTGGCTTTATGGGCCGGATGCTCTCTCAGCCAGGCTTAAAGTGATTATGTTTTGTTAACTCCATGCCAGAAACAGGATAGAACTCGGAACAGATTAGTTCTAAAGCGACATAGCTTCGACGGTTTGCTTTTGCACATGGCAGCAACCTTAATGTGACCTGCAGACGATTCAGTAATATATTCTTTTTTTTCAGTCACATTTTATCCGTCAAACGAGTTCACAAGAGATGACAGAAAGCGATTTGTTCAGAAGCTGGTTGGATTTCCCGATGCCTTTGTGCCGGGCTGACATCTGTGACATCCTCTGAAGTATATCCTCGCCACGGTCGGGTGAGGTGTGTAAGAGAGACACACACATTTGTTTTTACGACACCACAATTAATATTGTGTGGTTTGTGTATGAGAGAGAGAGAAAAAAAGAAAGAAGGAGAGAGAGATTTACTGCTTCATTTTCAAGAAAGTCTTGCTGACCGCAAAACGAAGGCTGCAGTGTCGTCAATCACCGTCCTTGCTGGGGCACCTGCACTGTTTGGCCACAGGCATCAATCAGCATGCTGGTATTGTCACGACTGTTTAACGAGGATCTAGAGATTCGAAAACGCCACTGTCGTGCGCGCGCGTGATCGAGAGACCTGCATTCGGTCTTGTGTCAAGTGTGACAGCAGACGACCGCGATAACAGCCATGGCTGCACATTCCATGTAGAACAGCGAATTATTCCACGGGTGAGCTATCCTTCCATATTTTATTCTTTTTATGTTCTTTTTTATTTATTTATTTTGTTTGTTTGTTTTTGTTTTATTTTTTGTTTTTTTGTGTTGTTGTTTTTTTTTTTGGTCTTTCTGTTGTTGTTGTCTTTTTTTTTTTTTTTTTGTTTAATTGTTCCTTCCATCATTTTTTTCATTTTTCTTTCTCTATTTCTTTACTCTTGTCTTGTTTTCTTTTCCCCTTTCTCATAAATTGGCCACTTTCTTCTTTGGAGTCATTTTCTCTGCTTATAATTTAAAAAAAGAAACTTACCTGTCGTGAAGCGTTCGTCTGCTCTTATTTAGAATCCAAGTAAATCCAGTAAATTTATGGCATTTCCAGGAACGCGCCACAGAGCCACATTAGTTCTCCCGATAATAAATAAGTTGCTTACTGCATCCTACATTAATTGTAGGTGAGTACGCGGACATTTTGTGCCAGGTGCATGCTAACATTTTCTGCTTGTTCATTGTGTGTGTGAGAGAGATAGAGAGAGAAGACCAGCTGTTACTTCTCGACGATTCGTTAGTAACACTACAATTACTCAACAGCTTGTCTGTATGAGATTACTTATGACGTGCGATTTAGCATGTATATATATACATTGCGTATATTCAATTTGCTAATTACTTGAAAAGTTTTACGTGTCTTCCCCACCCACTACAGATATGCAAATATAATCAAGGTGACTTCTTGTCTGCTTGAGAAGCGCTCAGCAATAAATATTGGAATGGCGGCAAGACCAATATAAACAATTGTGCAAAGAAACTCATTTCCTGTACCTAGGTGTGCCTTTGCGACTTATTGTTACCTCGCGTCATCAAGGTGGGCGCCACCGGTTACCTGCTGCGAGATGTCGAGCCAAGTGGCGGATGTCGAGGGCTCATCGAGGGAACTGACGGACGTCAATGAAGGACGAGGTAGACTACTTTTGTAGCAGACTTGGGACAGTTTTAATTGAGTTTGGGTACAGTGCAGATGTGGACGGTGGTTGCCGATGTTACAGTTGTCGTCTGTTGACCTTTAGGTAGAAAATCCTTGTGCCCAGTTCTGAAAATTTTCTTCTTTTTTCTCATCTCATTTCACCCCATCCCCCATCCTCTATGTATTCTGACTGTGCCGTTTTTCATTTTTTTCTGTTAAAAAATATATTTATTCTACTCCTTCCTTTCTACACACTTTTCACTATTTATTTATTTATTTATTTATTTATTTATTTATTTATTTTTATATTTATATTTATTTCACTGCGATTAACAAACGTCTGTGTCTGTATATTTTTGTTGCAGAGAAGAGCTCTGGACCCAGTCCTGAAACAGAGTCAGGAAAAGGTACTGGTAAGACGAACACAAGCAACACCACTTGTGGCAAATACTTCAAGCAAACACTGATCTCGCACAGATAAACTCAAAGAAATATTATTTTATAGAGGATTTAGATGATATTTTGCTCTGTGTGAATAAGTAGGATTTCACGAAGCTAGGGATTGTGAAATGACGACTTTTCAACACAAATCTTCAGATCATGAAATGCGATCAAAATCATATAGATGACAATAGTTATTCGAGCCATCTTTTTTTCACAGATGCCACACATTCAAAAGAGAAGAAAAACACAACTGTACGTGCTCATAATTAGAAATAACGACAATTTTAAACGATATAAGCTATTACAATTATTTCATTGGTTCTACCCGCCGCTATCCCCTACCCGACCCACCACCACCAACAACAACAACAACAACAACATCGCCACCACTCCAAGCTCACAATCTGTACTTTATAACTCTTGACATATCTGAGAAACTATCACAAGTTGATATTGTGCATGTGTGAATAGTAATAATGTCCGGTTCGGTTTATCCCGGGCCTGGTTCACTGAGCTCATTACGTCAGCTCTGACTACCTACGTGATTCAGCGTCTTTATTGTAACAGCTTTCCTACTGTCTACCTTGTGTGTAACTTGTGATACATTGCACCATGTTAACA
Organism: Pomacea canaliculata; assembly: GCF_003073045.1. Classification (NCBI taxonomy): domain Eukaryota; kingdom Metazoa; phylum Mollusca; class Gastropoda; order Architaenioglossa; family Ampullariidae; genus Pomacea; species Pomacea canaliculata. Next base: position 13,634,191 of record NC_037600.1, read on the forward strand.
TTTGATGCCGAGTAAAAATGCGAACTTTTTTTCATAGTACATATACATCCATATTCACATCGAGATGGAAGCAAAGTCCACCCGGCATATTAATCACAAAATACGGGTTGTTATGTAGAATGGATTCTAGCATTTAGATGGATGAACATCTGGACGAGTTCTAGCTCTCGGTTGTCATTTTTTTTAGTTGAGTTTAGAACTTGCAAGCGTCACACACACACAAACTCGCTCTCTCACCAAACGCCCACTCACTAGTTCACACTTTTGTTTATTGTTTATTCATACACCCACTCACTCAAGCACACGCTCGCTTCTTGCAAAAAAATTGTCAAGGATTTCCGTTTGGCATGAATTGGTCACCGACTCTGACCGGCGTTAACTCTGCCGGTGAACAGTTTTTCGAGAAAATTTGTGTAGCCATGAAACTCACTGTCGTCGCATTTCGATGTGTGTCAGAGGGCAAAAGTCAACCTCACGATAATTTCCTTCCTCTGTTGATGACCGAGGCATTTTGTTTACGACCGGCGCGAACCCAGACATTCTGTTTTTGCAGAGTTCATGCAAAGGGTTCATGCAATAGCAGTGTATCACAATTTTGTTTTCTTTTAACTGTATTGTGCGTGACTTCATGTGGAAAGCGCGGAGTTTATAGAGATGACAGCATGCATAAAATATCTGGGTTTATTGGAGACTGCACTCAAAACAAGGTCAAGAAAAATTGCGACATGATTGTCCTCCAAAGAAGCCAGAAATAACCAGGCAATTAAATCTGAAATGTCCATGTAATAAACGATGTATAGTCAGTCTAGAAGACCTCTGGCCCTACCAATGACGAATCCAAGACACATCTTGAGAATGAAAAAGTGGGCAACTGCATGGACCAGTTGTGACTCGACAGCTTTCGTCTCCCAAGAAAGGTTCTAGCCGAGGCGCCATTTGATGATGTTGTGTAGGATTCTGGTCCCTCGTTTCAAACCGACGCCACCCGTAAACTTTGCCAATTAGGTTGGCGAGCTTGGTGTTTATTTGTTATATATATGTTCAGATGGTAGCCACAAGATTTCTAACTTGTGTCGTCTGAACAACAGGTCTTAGATGTAGGCTCTGCCGTGTTTTTTTTAAAATTATTATTATTATTATTCCTCAGGGCCTGAAAAATATTTATATGGCTATATTATTTTAAATAATAATAAAATTGACATGTATACTCATGTATTCAACAAGACGTGTCCATAAAAGACCTTTCATCGAAGTGTAGCAGGGTTCACATAGCTTGCACTTGTTTATAAGGCGTCTGGTTTCACAGCCTAGGTCAAGGAGTTTTATTCGTGCGTCTGTGTGTGTATATATATTTATTTGCACTCTTGCACTTATCATTCGCCAAGCTGACGACAGTTGATCATAGAGTGCAAGCCACGCAGTTAATTCAGGTTAACATTAGTTGTGCGCAGCCAGGCGTCGGAAAAAACCTGTGTACATGATGTACCCTCGTCTGCTCTCGGGGTTTATTTATCCTGAGGTTTTGCGTTTATGTGAGAGGATGGCCACCTACAAACCGCAAAGGTAGTGTGTGTTGAGGTGGGGATGGGAGACTGTCGGCAGAGTGTTCGTGGGTGAAAGGTCAGATTACAACCACCAATCATGTTCTAACTTGTTGGGTATAATAAGAAATACTGCAAGCGCTCGCGCGTACAGACATCTGCATATTGCGTTTAATACATTCTGATACGCATCAATAAGCATAAGTTTATGGGATGTCCGCCGGCAACACGTGTATGACTGCGTAAATGATGGGTCTGCCAGGCCTGACTGGTCTGATTGCTCATCTGTTTCCTAATTACTCTGTCCATCTTCTTGGATTTTGCCCTGTGTGCAAAATTTAGGTAGTTTTCCCGAACTGATGCGAAAACAAAGTGGACAGCACATTGCTCCTCCGTCAAAACTCTCTTCTCTCCCCTTCCCTCAGTTTTTCTTCCAACACCGCAGATTTTCTCCCCTTCTTCCCACCCACCCGTCCTCTAGCCCAGTGACAACCAGGTGCAAAACTATTTATTTAATTATATTTTTTTAACCCGCCATCATAATCAAGGAAAGGCTTGTACCTGTCGGTCTCCAGTGGTGTCAAGTGGTAGGCTATAAATTGTACAGGTGTGATGAGGTTAAGGTGACCAGACGTTTCGGGGGCGAAAGCGGGACACGTGCCGATGATGGTGTCTTCACCGTCAAAGAACGCCGAAAAAAGTGATTTTTAAAGACAACCGGGACATTTGATGGACTTGCCAGAAAGCCAGAAAGCGGGACATTGGGCGTCCCGCCCGATATTCAGGCGGGACACGAGGTCAAAAGCGGGACTGTCCCGCCAAATGCGGGACGTCTGGTCACCTTAGATGAGGTCCTCACCTGACATGTTACGTAACATTATCTCTCACTGTACAGGCATCGCAGGTACTGACTTGGGGGTAGCTGCTGCTTCTCTAACCACTCAAGTATTTTTATTGTACTTCTCGTATTATTATAGTTAGCATTGTTAGGTTATATCTCACCTTCAGTACTGTCAGATTCGATGGTAAACAACCATAAAAAGATATTAGTCTCCTGTATAGATGAGCGGTGCGTGGAGAAGCCCGCAGTTTGTGGAACCAGACCAACCAGACTTTCTCCAGGTAAACATTACAGGTGAGGTCGACAGACGTGTTCACTGAGGCTGACCCTGACCCTGACCCTGGGTTCAGTGACTTACTGTATACATTCGCTGGCGGGAAAGTAACAGCTGTTGACAAACTTTCATCGATCTCACACGTGGTGTTCTTGTCTGTAACACTGATCCCGCCTAATTATACATCACAATACTGATGCATACTTGAGATGATGTTGATCTCGTTTGTCTGTTTACTAGTTCGTTTGTTGGTTCGTTCCTTAGTTCGTTGGATCGTTCGTTAGTTTTTATTTATATAAAAGCTTTTTTAATTTGTTTAGTTCGTTTGGTTGCTCGTTAGGTTTGTTCATTACTAAGTTCGTTTGTTCGTCCATTAGCTTAATTGTTTATACATTGTTTATTCGTTCATTTGTTTGTTCTTTCGTTGATATGTTTTTGTAATACAGTCTATCACTAGCTCGTAGATTTTTCATACATCCTTTCGTTTTCTTGTTCGTACATTTGCTTCTGTGTGTGTGGGGTTTTTGTTGTTGTTGTTGTTGTTTTGTATTTTTGTTTTTTGTTTTTTGTTTGTTTGTTTGTTTGTTTTTGGGGGGCTTATATGCATACCTGTGTGTGTCTGCTTAGATGGACAAAGCGTATCATTTGAGGAACATATGAACATATAACTTCGATTAAAGATACTTGATATACCTTACACCTTAAATAGGTAAGTAGCGTCGATTTCATTGCCTCTAATGTCGAAGACAGATGTTTTAATGAGAAAAAGAGATGTTTATCTTGAGGAATCAACCTAACAGATACAGGGTTGTGGATAATGGACAGGCAGGCAGGCAGACACACGGACGCACAGACATAAAAATGCATGACATGAAACGAGTGTCAGACTTTTCGACTGACTGGCGGTAGTTACGCCCCATGCACATGAAAAGACTTGCGTTTAAAAATCCTTCAACTGTCGAACATAATCGACTTTCTGTGCATGGCTGTATGCAGCTGGTCGCCCTGCTTTCAAAATTTAAACTTGAGCTGCAGCGAGCCTCGATCGTTGCTGAAAGTGCGCCGAGTGGGTGTCTCCCAGCCAGGAGGTAGACCCTCGCCATCGACAGGCTGCACGCGCAGGTGTAGAAATACATCTACGTGGCATAGTCGCTCACTCAGATGACGGTGGACGTGTTCTCGCCCATTTGGCATCCAAAAAGCTCTGATCCGAGACACTAGCAGGTCTCAGGGCAGGACCGTCACCATCTGCAGGACCACGTCTTCCCGTAGGAGCGCACTCTAACTCTCACTTCCACACAAATCCGTTTTGACGGTTAGCAGTGCGAGGCACGGGGGTGACAACTGAGGATGGTGATGATTTTTCGATGATGTGAAGCTTTCAAAGCTGTGTGAAGGACGTGATTCTGTTTGATAATAGCCAGACGAACTCGGAGTCTGTATCAAGTGTTCGGTTGTCGATGTAAAATTAAACAGTCCAATATCGAGAAAAAAGCGTGGGAAAATCTGGAAAAAAATCAGAAATTTTGTCCAACTCAAGGAAGAATATTGAAGAACAAAGTCATCATTTTGAAAATGATAAAACAGGAAATGTAGGCGTGTTCACTGGTGGATCTGAGAGAAAGTGCCTGGTCAAGATAAAAACTGCTGGTCAAACAACCTGTTGAGAATGGTGAAGAAAAGCGAATCTGTAGCATCAGGAGATGATGAAAGTGAGTATGCGTTTTTTCTCCTGTCTTTTGACATGTCTGTTCCCGTGAATTCACTGCGGTCTACTTGTGTCCCTCCATCCTTGTCATCTGTTTGTCCCCTGATGTTATAATGGTATTTGTTTTGGTAACTTTGGTGTGATCTCTTTGCATTCCCTTATGTCAATGGTCTCTGTGTTTGTCCCGTGTCCCTCGTCACTGATGGTTTTGTCTGTCTTTCTCTTCGACCCACTTATATGTTTGTTCCTCTTCCCCCAGGATCTGCTCGTCAGTTCTACTGGTGTAGGTAGCCTAAAGGTCATGTTTGTCAATCCTTCATTTGTGCATCCAAACCGTTCATCTCGGCCATCTCCTAGTACATCAAGGCAATGTGCAACAACCTCTCCATCCAGTCTTTTTATCCATTCATAGTTTTTTTCGCGTTTTTTTTTTCAACCAATCATCCGTGCTCCGCTCCTTCTCTCCTTGCCCCCACCCGCTACCTCACATTATGTTTTTAACATGCACGAAACTAGTAATGAGTTTGCACGAACATTAATTAATAAGGCAATAAACGCGCTGGCGATAAAATCATTTGATCCTTAAAACAATCTGCTGTTGATATTAAAAACAGGTCACGTGAGCACAGACTATAGAACAGACTGCTAACAGTTACAATGATAAAGCACGCGTTGTAGGAAGGCAGTCATCGTTTTCATGATAGACTGCGAATATATTAGCGGGTCGAAACCTTTACTATGTGCGCCTTAAAGTACACTTTGCGAGAAAAGATTGTTCAAACACAGGTGTACACACATACAAACCCACAACAGTGGGAGGCCCAGATAAGCATACACACAATATCATGACATCACAATAATTTCATGCCCTTTACATCCCAGACCTATATTTACATACCTCTATCACCACTCACCTGCATCTACCTACCTATACACTTCTGAAGTGTGTCTATTCTTCGAGGTCACCAACAGTTCTATAGAAAGGATGGGGCGTTTGATCTTTTTAGGTTTATTTCCATCATTTGCTGACCATTCACGTGTACACACCTCTAAAATGTTCATCTCTTGTAGTTATAAATCCTAGTTGTGTTCACTTTTCCTAAATTTCTTGTCTACATGAAGTTACTAAACGAAATGTAGATGTTGCCATTCGCATTATAACTTGTAAGTATATTCTGGAAAAATAATAAACGATTACAATTAATGATTAAAGCAAAGGGCCCGGAAAGATGCTCTGCCCCGGGGCCCGTGCGTGCTTTCGGGTACATGGGTGAGTGAAGGTCGGTGGTCATGGGTCGGTGTTTAATTACCTAATTTGCCTTCCTTATTATAGGGAGAAGGCCGGTGGTTCCTTGCTCGTCTTGGACGATGCTGTGCATGCTCGGTGTAGGACAGCTGGTGCCAAGGCTCTGTAAACGTATTTGCTGCAAAATACTCGTTTGCTTTGCATGAATATTCCTATAATGAAAGCAGGGACTGACTTTGAATAAAACAATCAGGCAGGCAGTTCGCACAGGCCCATAATGCAGAGACTTGCTGATAGATTATTAAAAAAAAAAAAACAGTGCGAACACACGTCTCGTGATTACAAGAAGGACGCATGAAGTAATCATCTGCTCGCGGCTTTATCTGCTGACAGCGCGCGTCAAATTTTTCATCTCACAACACGTGTGCAGTCTCAGTCTACCTGTACAGGTGTGCTGCGGCCTGTCTCGGCGACACAAGAAATATCTTGTGACTGTAAAGTACCTCAAGGAGTACGACCCTTCTGACGTCATCCTGACCTGGCCGGTCGGTCAGCTGTAACAATGAAGGAAGAAGGTAAGGAGAGGCGCTGGACCGTTCAACGGTTTTAGACAGGGAAGAGAAATGGCCGTTGTGTTTAAATTAGAAGAGAAACGGTTCATATCAGTGAAGGATGTCAAACTATAGCTGGTTGTGAACTGTTTTCAGAAATGCAGTTCCCTGTGTCAGTCTTACTCGTCTCAAGATAACAGCGATTGCGACGGTTTAGGTAGAAAGATATATAGACAAAGGAGTAGGGTTTGACCATTAGACTATAACTAGGCCGTGGGATAGGAGGACACAGTCGCGGAATGGTGGTGGGATAGGTCACAAGAAGGGCCTGTTTGTTTGTTTGTTTGTTGTTGTTTTTGTTTTGGTTGTTGTTGTTGTTTTTGTGTTTTTTTCAAAGCGATGACTAAATACAATTTACTTTGTCAAAAGAAAGTTGTCAAATGACATTTGCAGGACACGTAAGTTGACTTCACCACTCGAGTTTCTCAGTACATGTATTATACAGCCATTATCTGAGGGCTGAAGGCGTGTTAATGCCGCCTTTGAAGTGATCAGTTAACCAACGAGGAAGTGGAGGGCGGGGAGAAGAGCGGGGGGTGAGTGGGGTTGGTGGATGGGGAAGAGGCTGGTCAGGGAGGACCCTTAGGATGGCTGAGACCACATGCCGGCCTCAACTTTCTCTCTTCTTTCTCAGAATTTAATTCCGCACTTACAAAATGAAAAACTTATAGTTCAGGCACAACAACAAGACTTAATTTTTTACAATTACTGACTTTGAATCCGAGGGAACTTAATTATAGCTAATGTCACGATAGCATTCTCGGTTAATAAGAGTATTAGAAACTTTTATACCAATTAAATATCAAGGTAGATTCAGTTAAATTTAAATAATATATTTATTCTTGTCAAATTTCAGCTCAATTTATTTAATTCACTGTCACCAACACGTCCTCTCGTTAGGGTTGTGTACGGCGGTGACACTACTGTGGATGGAGATTTGACGACCTATACATTTGTACTTACTGTTGTCACTATATATGTATCATGGTCGTGATATTGAACTTTCTTATTTAATTATTAAATTAGTTATTATTCTCGGTTTAATGGGTGTATTCCGTTTATTCTAGCTGTCAGTTTGAAATGCTTATTTATTTTGATTTGTTTTTATTATCTAAGCCGGCATCTATTTATATACAGTTTGAACGGATAGCTTAATTGTTGTTAGATTCTATTCAGAGAATATTTGATAATGGCTACTATAGGGCGCATGAGTATTAAGTCTAATATACTTCTTTAGTTTTCAATGGATTCTTATCTCGTGCGCATGAGAGAGGGCACCCCGGGTCGCTGTCTACTGGACACCGGTGATTTACATCTTTACAACACTTCGTGTCGTTAGCGTCTTGACTCCCCACTGTACCCCACGCCCCCCTGTAAGATGTAAGAAAGAACTGTCGGGATGGAAAATGTGGGTGGAGAGAGGGTAGAAAGTTCGCCGCCACGATTAGGGTGGAGTATTCTTGTTATTATTCACCCCCAGTGGAACATAGGGCCGTAACCACACCCTGGGTGGACTATAGATGTGATAGGTGGAGAGCAAAACAAGACCAGAGAAAGGGCACCCGGTAGTGTAGGGAGAAGCTCAGGGTTCAGATCTCGTGTCGGGACAATGTATGTGACACCTGTCCGCAAGGGCTGGGCGTCTGGGTTTTTCTCCCAGTACTCCTGTTTCCTCCCCCTTACCTCTCCCCCTTACAGTGCGAAATCACCTCAAGGTGGGAGGACTTTCCTTCTAAATAAAATCCACCCAACCAACAAACCACCAGTGGAAGGTGCTGCATATTTCTTGTTTGCTTCGATGTGCGGTCGACGTGTCACCACTCCACAAAGCCTTTGAGGCGAGTGCTTGACATTTCCCCTATTCAGAAGTCTAGGTCAGATTGGGTAGGTGTGCAAATATCCATGTGTACATGATGCACACCTGCAATTCACAAACAGGTGTACTCTTTCTCGGCAGAAAGTAATTTTTATTATTAATTAAAGTATTATTATTATTAACACTTCTGGTCGTTCTGTCCTTGTAGAGAACCGCTCGTCTGCTACAGAAAAAGTTGTCACAGGATGTGACGACTTTATGGTATCTGACGTCACACGAATTGGTCTTGTCGAATTTCGTATTCTATTTCGTTGACGTGACGTCAAATTCAATTTTATTGAAAGTTCAAAGTTCAAACCCCTCCCTTCTGTAGGGAAAGTCCAGTGGAGAAATGTGGAGCGACTAAAGTGTTTTAGTGTTTAATTAATTTCCTAAAAATAAGTAATAGGCAATCAAATGATTTGTTGGGGCAAGTCAGAACGAGAGAATGAAGAATAACGTGCTGTAAGAAACATGCTGATAGTTAATAATAATAATAATAATAATAATAATAATAATAATAATAATAATAATAATAATAATAATACAACAACCAGACATATATAACAGCTGTTTTGCCTGGACTATGTCCATACGCGTATTTTTGTTGGGGGAAGGGTTTGTGGGTGCAGGCCTGACGAGAGGGGGGGACAGGGGGGTCTGGTGTACCCGGGCCCGCGGCTGTCAAGGGGGTCCGGCCTTGGTCAGTGGATTTTTTTTTTCTTCTTCTCCTTTTCTTTTTCTTTTAAAGAAAGGTCTAAGGACAGAACACCCAAGCATTACACATGCATAAGTTGAGTTTGAGTGTAGATATTGAGATTCGAATTGTAAACATACATTATATACTGGGAAAATAATTTACGATTACAAGTACAAGGGGCCCGGGACAGACCTCTCCGGGCCCGGGCTGGCTCTCGGCGGCCCTGTGTGGGTGACTACATGCGTGCGTTCGTCAGTAAGTAATGAAATGGTGCATGAGTACGACGCAGGTATCATAAAAAGTAACATTACCCTCGTCAGTCAGAAGTTTTATTTGAACATGTGATCTGCACTGGGGGGTGGGGATGTCCGTTTTGTCCACAGACACGCTACGCCTAATTAACCTCATGGTCCCAGCTCTCCCATTGTGTGAAGACTTGGCAATGTAAACATGCTCGTGTACAATCCTGATGTTTGTGTTATTGATCTCTTTCTCAACATGTTGATGTGTGTAGACATGTTGTATCCAGACTTTGGAAAATTATATCGTACACATGTTTATTACAATTAAAGTCTCTCGTAGTACAAATCCTGCTTTGTTTATGGATGTGATACGTGGATCCTGACCGCCAAAGACTGGACTGGTCGTCCTGCACAGCAGTGGTTCTCAAAGTGAGGGCTGCAAGCATGTCAGGTGGTCAGCAGCTGACAGTCATCATATGTCAGCAAAGGGATGTTTATCACCTAAATATCTCATCAAAAACAATTACACTCATCGCATTAACATATTAATTAATAACTTTGAGAAGCATGTAATTTTATGTAAGCTTATTTCAATATTACTGTCACAAAAGTACATCCAGTTTTGAATTGTAATGAAACAAATGCGGCAGTTTTAATTTGAAATTAATGCTACAGATCGAGTGATATTAGGCCTTCTTGGTCCTCCGGATTTTTTTATTTTAGTAAAGTGGTCCGCGGTGCGAAATACTTTGAGAACCACTGATGAACAGGACCTTTCACTGTCGTCCACTATCGTCAAGAGTGACTGAGCTCCCCACCAACGGCAGGTGGTGATCTGATCTGACTGATCTGACATGAGTAACAGTAACACCCATAGAATAATTAGGGGGAAAAATGAACCCTGCTAGACCTTTAAAGACACACATTTCACTAAAGACCACCCTAAACAATAAAGTCACTGATATGCACGAAGTTGCTGGGCGACCAAAACTATCTTTGTCGTTCTTCGTCGTCTGTTCTTCCCGCTATTAACTTCGTCAACCTTCTATACTGAGCCAACATCTGACGGCGAATTTTCACAGGTTTTACCTTTGACCAAGGAAAGCGCCCTGTGGTACATTAATTGTTCTTCCATGGCGCAATCTCGCAACGCAGAGTCCGTTTGTGGTTGTTATTGTTGTTGTTGTGTTTTATTTTGCTTTTGCCCTCATGACTACAGACCGAACGCTGCACTGCGCGTGGTCGAACCATTCAACAGGCAATGTATTAGCTTTTCTTTGTTCCGGTTTTTGTGTAATTTCAACAGTGACTTTCTACTTTAATTCTTCCTGCTATTGGCGTCTCCTCTCATGCGTCAGGGCGTCTATGAATAGAAGGATATCCGCACGACCTGAGCTCATCCGTGAGGTTGGTTATATAGAGAATATGAGTCATCGTTACATACACTCCACCATGCGTGACCAGCAAAATCACTCATACAGTCATCCATATGTTGCAATGCTTACTGCCCAATATATATATATGTGTGTCTGACATATTTGCTTTATTATAATCACGTAAAGGTTACCGTTCAAGCTTCACATTTCATCTTCATGTCGCGAAACGTAACCCGTTAGTATGATACAAACAATACTTTGCCTTCCATGTATACATATATATGAAATGGGTTGTGTTAGGGAACATTATTGTCATTATAATTTTACTCATTGTGAATATGAGACATGTTGTAAGATCATTTGGAATTAAGAATATAAAAGGATGCTGCGTGTTTTGGTCACAAATATTAAGGTTGCGTTTAGATTTCTACATGTCTAAATGGACTGTGTACCAAAATCTTTTCATATTCATATATTCCAACGATATTCTTTCGTGAACAGTCTCTTATTTAACCATAAAAGACTATTTTGAAGCATTAACGTGAATTTGGAAAACATGCTCGTGCTTGGGATCTAAGGAGAGAACACTGATTCTATCAAACCTCCATCCCCCCCCTATACCATGAAGGGCAGTGGAGCGGTTGGGGCTCTGTCTGTGTTTGCGATGAACGGTTTGATTATACTTTTCTGCTTTGGAGTGGGTGGGAAGAGGAGGGGGGAAGTAATAGAGTGAGGACCTGCTCCAGAAAAATCTAGGAGTGGCGTGGGTGGTGGTGGCAGTGCGTAGAAGCAGGGAGCGGGGCAGCCGCCCAACGCAAGGAAAATAAGGGGGGGCAGGTATCCTTTTGCCCCCAATAGAAGAAAGGTAGGGAACGTAGAGAGGAGACGGTCACATACACCGTACAAAAGCGGGGAGAGGCAACGTGGAGGCGTCTAACAAAGACAGGGCCAAAGGCCGGCCGGGCGAGGATGGCCGTTCCTGTCTTGACGGCGCGCCCGCTGGCCGCCGCAGTATTAGTATAGTTTATACAAGTATTGATAAACTTTAACTATATTAGTGGCCTTAAAACCTCCAATTCTCATCGGCCTTGGGAAAATTAATGCCACCTGCTATAACACCTTGACGATCCGTCGGGGACAGCTTTGTTTGTTTGCCATCGAATTGCA